>NC_134931.1:19013932-19316557 GCF_051020765.1 Lasioglossum baleicum
AATTTTCACCGTCGATTAAACTACATATACAGTTGAAATTATATCGTGTTTGGTGTCGTTTTAATCAGAGAAATGCCAGAAATAAATTAGTGAAAGTCCCATAAAAAAATAATGAAAATTAAGAAGTTTGAACATTCGAGTCAATGTTGTGTCAATGTCGTCAATGTCGAGTCAAGTTTATTATAAACAATGCAGTATAGAACAAAAAGCACATAAGTTTGTTTAATTGTCGAGTAAAATCGGCTCGGCATGAAACGCGTTAAAACACCAATTGCTAAATAATTCTACTTTTTCTAGCACAAATTGGCAATGTATCACTGCAAAGTGTAAATCTACAGTCTAAACATCCCGGCCTAGACATTTCACGATCGTCAAAGCGTCGAGTTTACCACCTTTCACTGCCGTCACACCCCCGTCAATTGCTCGGCTCCCTACCCCCTCTTTTGTCACGCGGAATTGCCAATTTCGAAAGTGCAAATGGACCTCGGGAATCCGTTTCGCAGCTGTTTTATTTGCTTTGAAATTTAGACGGGCCGGAAGCAAAACGGCCGTCTCCGAACTTCTGTCGTAAATTAAATGAAATTCTGCTTTTACCGTGAAACTCTCCATTTATGTGTACCTCCACCGCTAACGAAATCTTTTCTCAGCGTTTCCCAGGCTGATTCGATTATCTCGGAACTTTCCGTCGTTGTTATATTACACCGCAAATATCCTTCTATTTATAGAAAAATCAATCCGAATTATTTCATACTTTTCGGAGCATTTTTTTCGAAGTCGGTTTAATTTTTTTAAATTGAGAACGAAACAAATTTTGTTCCCTACACTTGAGATTATAATAAGACCGCTCTGATTAAATCGATTCCATCGCATTTTACTAAGAAATGCACAGAATATAATTACACTCGTGAAATTGTTATCGACGGTGATTCAACTCCAGCTGCTTTCACCGTCGCTCGCTAATTAATATGGAATGCCTCTGTAAAGTTTCCAACCTGATAAATTACGATTCTTCCCCACGAACCGAACGTGTTGCGAGCTACTGAAATAATTTCCTGCGGAACGAAGGTAGATTTCCTGTCAGGTCAAATTCAACAGTTTCGAGATTTCACGAACATCCGTCGAAGTTTATTCTCGTATTACGAGTGTTAGGGAATACTTGATAACGCTGTTAGGTTTGACAGCTGAAAAATGGTACAGTGATCGCTCAAATACATAGTTTCATTTGAATGAAATAGAACCATTAGTAGAAGAATACAATTATATCCAGTATTTGATTTACTTAATTAAAAATATCAGAACTTAAATACTGTATTTTGCATTGGTATACAGTACTATTTGTTCACGTCGAAACAAACTGAAAATTCTTTTGCGTCTGTTTCTTCAAATATTTATTACAGTTTCTCGTGGCATTGTTCAATCCAGGATTTGCCTTCCGAGACGATACTAGTTAAAGATTGCATACCCGTGGCGCACAGTTCCCAAGAGGCATTGCAGTTGTTTTTTCTCTCTCGGAATTTACATATTTTTCAAGCAAAATTAAAGAAACCGGAAACTTCTAACAATTTCAGAATCGGTGGAAATCCATGACACGACAGACGGATCAGGATGAAACAGTTTCGAGCGGAGACATTTATAATTTAAAAAACACGATTATCAATGTAATTTTGTCCTGTCATCGATATTATTGGTCACCTCGAAACCAAAATGAAACTCGTGTCAGCGATACTGGTTAACGGTGACCAAACAAATTATTTTCAAAAACAATTCTCTCATCAATAATAGTTATCAGTAATCAGAAATTAATTCCACCGTCGATAATAGTTATCAACCCCTTGCAGTGCCAAAATGTAAACGAAATGAACTGTTATTGAAACATGAAATATAGCAATGCAGTAACATTGAACCAGACTCGCGATGAAAATTCTGAACACAATTTGGCGAATACAAATACGTATGTTATTAATTTCTTCTAAAACGAAATGTCGATTTCGGTGTTTTTAATATAAAAACGTGGACCACAACATTGACCTTGATCCTTCTTTTAAGGTCGAACATTTTTCATTATTCGGTTAAAGATCACACAGCAAAATTTTAGTCATTCGTAATGACTATTTTCGTGACCATAAATATTGAAATTTAATAAAAAATACCCGACTTCAATTTGAATAAAAAATCGCATTTTTCTAATGATCTTTTTTGGGGAAATGTCGAAAACTACAAGCTCGCTGAAGTTTTCGAATAATACACCACGGTCTTTAGTTGGTGCCACCCCGTTAAGTATCCTTCGATGGATCGTGGACCAATGATTAGCGAGGTGTGCATATTTCAACGTCTTGAAGCGTGCTTGGACGCGGAAGGTTGGTTCGCTAATTAGTGTACACTGGCGAAGTACGTTTCAAGGTACTGAAATATGCATATCGCAGCAGGACTGTAAACTGTTTCAGGTCAGGGTTCAAACGGGAACAATTAAACGTTGGCCGGGAAAGGTTGCGTCTGTGACTACAATATTGTCTGACTCACCTTTATTCCTCGTATTAAATAATAAATTATCTTACGTGCAGTTATCGTTAAATGATTTTATGGATTTCGTACTAGACTTTAAGCAAAATAAAAATTGTTCGCACGAATTCCTTTCACAATTGAGGTTTGGCCTATTATTTCTATGCACATTTTTGTTATAAACACATAAAATCCGCGGTTTATCTACGCCAAAAACGAGCAGACTGTAGTGGGTCATTTTGACTTTTATGGTAGTTGTTATTCTGCTAGTTAATGCGCGTAAAGTCTTCGTAATACTGCTCTATATCATCAGGAACTCGGTTGTAGTTCTCTTTGACGGTGCTTTTTTATGAATTAACCGCGAGACACGAGAGTTTCCGAGTAATTATCGCAAAAATGTTGCACGAGGATGCGAACTTTTAAACTTGCTTCTTTTTCGTCAATTTTCGTGCGGTCAATTTATGGTAATATACTCCACTTGAGTTTTTCATCGGTCCGGGTCGACCCATATCTTAGTATTTATTTATTTCATGGTTTATTTTAATGTGGTCGCATTAACAGCTAGGTCATTAGCGACCACATGGTTTAGAATCAGATATGTCTTACATTTTACTTGTGGAGATAGTTACAGTTATTGTATACATTGATGGGGGACAGCAAAAATAACAGTTTATATAAATCTATAGATTTAAAAAAAAGAAGTACGTTTACAATGTTATCCTCGAACCCATATCTTGTCTGGTCTTCGGGACCCATAATCGTTTTGTGCATTGTGGAAAATTAAATTTGAAATGAACGGTTCTCTGGAAACTAAACTGCATACAAAATAAGTGAAGAAGTCGTGCAAAATTAGAAGAAGAAACAAGAAATAAGAACATTGGAAAGAAATGTACCCGATCAAAATATTTACAACCAGCACAGTCAGGGAAACTACACCCACACAGTTCACAAAAATTACGACGCAGTGCAAAGCCCAAGCTTTTTTTTTCATCTAATGAATTCTTTATCCCAATCACATCTCCATTCATTCCAACAACGCCAATGTTTCCAAATCCCCTGATTTCAACGATAGCTCTGTACAACATCTAGACGTCGCGTCGCACCCCAACGAAACTGAACGAATTTACCTGTCGTGAAATATACAGGGTGTCCCAAAATTCGTGAACTTCCCGAAAGGGGGTGGTTCCTGAGACCATTTCAAGCGACATTTTCCTTTGCAAAAATGTTATCCGCGGCTTTGTTTACGAGTTATTAACGAAAAACACGGACCAATCAGAGCGCGACCTAGACGCGAGTTGGCACAGTCGGCCAATAGACAGTTGGCGCGCCATGACTACTGTGCCAACTCGCGTCTAGGTCGCGCTCTGATTGGTCCGTGGTTTTTCGTTAATAACTCCTAAACAAAGCCGCGGATAACATTTTTGCAAAGGAAAATGTCGCTTGAAATGGTCTCAGGAACCACCCCCCTTCGGAAAATTCACGAATTTTGGGACACCCTGTATAGACGACTCGAGTTTTATGGTACAAAGAGTCTGCAGCTTACAAAAGCACCCACCCATGCAAATTACAATCAATGCACCGCTGTGACTCGTCCACGAACAAGCGATCGCTTGTAGATTATGATGTCGTTTAAATCGGATGTAGTATGAATCATAAAATCACGCTGATTACGGCTTATTATAGTCGAGTAATTCCTTCCACACACATTTAGGAGCTTTTCATCCCCTGAAAGAATCAGGAAACCTATCAAGCATGATTCCGGGGGTGTTCTTGGAGAAAATTGACGTTCGTTGTTCGTGAAGTTTAATGACGTAATAGGTGGAATTATGTGTGTATGTATGTTACATGATTGCGTGAGTGGACGAAAATTTGACCTCCGTTCGTCATTTACGACGAGTTTGCCTCCGGAAATACATTTAAACCTCGGTTTTATCACCAGGTTGCCCTATGAGTCATCATTTCAAATGTAAGATATTTGATCGCAGCGTAAAGTGGATGAAGAAAATGGTTCTGTAATTGTTAACTGTAGAATATGCTGCATTGTGCTAAAATACAGGGCGAGTCTCGTAACATGATGATCTGTTTTTTATTATTTCGCTTTTTCAATCGAGATACGAGGTTCGCCTTCAGTTTTTTAAATGGAATGTCTAATATTTTTTCTCGCGAATTCGGATAAATTATGAAATTCTGCGTAGTAAAGTATACTTACATAAAGGACTTTTAAAAACATTTTATAAAAGAAAATTTTAAAACCGACTGCGAAAAAACGCGCTAATGACATAATTTCCTTATTTAATTTATGTGAATACACGCGAACTTAAATAAAATACAATCTTTTCGGAGGCGGCGCAAAATTGAACATTGTCCAAATGACAAATGTTGCTGATTATGATTTCATTGAAATATGATGGACTTGAAAATCAGTAGGTGGAAAGAGAAGATACATTAATATGTGAAAGCATGTAGAAGAATTTAAGGATTTTCGTAATTTCCAGTGTCGAAAATTTTCAATTTTGCGCCGCCTCCGAAAAGATTATTGTATTTAAGTTCGCGTGTATTCACACATAAATTAAATGGAAATTATTTCACACTTTTTAGTGCATTTTTTAGTGCGTTTTTTCGAAGTCGGTTTAATTTTCTTTTATAAAATTTTTTTAGTGGAACAAGCAGAATTTGTAGAACACCGTATGATGGATTTTCGGTCTTATTGCTTATTTGCAATAAAAACCGCAAAGAATGAAAAATGCAAAATTTTTTTCAACGGACCAATCGGGAGACATCCCCTACAAAATGCAAAAGGTTTCGTTCCGATTGGTCCATCCATCTCGGCGTAATCGGTGAACATACATAGGAAAAAAGCGAAAAAAAGGCACATACAGATCGAATTGAGTAACTTCCTCCTTTTTCGAAGTCGGTTAAGAACAATATTTACACATTTAAGTATTGTATGAGGTATTACATCAACTTCACGCAGAATGGAATTATCCTAGGTCGGAAGAAATCCGACTGAAAGGGTGAACTCGTTAATTTTTAACAGTCTCCACTCATGTTTACTTGTGCCAATGCTTCACGGTGGATCAAAATCGACCCAGCACCGCGCGACTCGCGTCGAATTCAACATTTCCTTCCACCCACATCTTGTACTTTGAAAAGTTTGAAATTTTTTAGTGAATTCGACGAGCCGTATCTTTAAATGTTAGAAACAATGCCGGTGTAACATGAGAAACGTTCGCGAAATGAAGCACAGAACTCTTCCCGCGGTTGATTTTCTGGTTCTTGGCGTCTGGGAACAATGAAAGAACTCGCCGCACGTTCTAATTAGAATATTGGATGAACGTCCGTGAGCCGACGTGAAAAAAATATCTGAAAAAAATGCCCCGGAGCTTCCTCGTACGTATCCACGTAGCTATAGCGTGACGTTCGTAAACCGGAAAGGGTCAGGAGTCTTTCGATTAAGCACAAATACACGGTCACTCGCTTCGTTAACTGCCACCCCCATTCCCCGAAGATCCTCTTTCTGCACGGTGCTCGTCGTTACGCGGTGGCAACAACGAAATTGGCATTAATTCCCTGCCCGGGGAGATCATTTTCATTATCTCCAATGAAAATACGCCCGGCATCCGTCATAGTTAGCCGCGAAATTCATAATGGACGGCCTCGTTGTCTGCGAACAATAAAACAACTTGTTACGCTTTTAATTCTGACTGCGAAACATTTGTATTCCTGCTCTATAACACTTCGACTAACGACCAATTATCCACAAAAACTCCATGAAACTGGGAGTCATTTACTCAACCATTATTTTTATACAGATTTTTATATGTATAGACACATTTCAGAATTCACCAAACTCCGCAAAATCTTTTATCATCATTTTTCGCTGCATTTCTAGCTAACTCATTATGATTAGCTACTATAGTGTCTCAACTTTTTAATAAATTTTTATTATCGCTTTTGTGGAACATCGTTTGAAATTTTGCCAAAATTATTTAGTTCATTTTCAATGAAACTCATTACCCAATAATTTAGACAGTATGATAGAAAAAAAATAATACAGAAATTTCTGGGACACGGTTATTATACATATTTCGTCGGAGGAGCAACTTGATTAACAACCTAACAGCCTCAGAAATCGTTGAAAATCGAGGTAATTCATTCAACCCCTTCATTGACAGTCGAGTACCATCTTTCAATTTGCCTTGAAAGTAACGACGTGTTCGGCTTTCAGTTTTATATAATTTTTGTGCGACGCGACACTCGGAGTGCTAATTATAAAATACTATCGCAGCTTTTCCTCAGCTGAAAATCACTGAAATAATGTAATTCAATACGCGACTGCTGTCTAAAATAGCGAGGCGATTTTAAAGTGCCAATTAAATCTTGCGCGCCCACTTTTTCAGCATCGTATTTCTGAAAAGTTTGGTACGCGACGTAAGACCAATTAACAGCATAATTTGATATCTTTTAAAATTTCCCCGAGTTTGTGAATGAAAAACCGTGGTTCTGTAAACGAATACAACTTTTCAGTGAAAAAGATTGCGATAATATGCGTATTATTAACACGTATGTACAATAGGAAATCACTGATCGAACCTGTGCGCCGATATCATCACACATTTAGTACGATAGGAAACATCGTTTTTCAGTTCGGAGATTCAAAGCGGATTGTTTTTAAATGTATTTATCGAATCATCGAACCTTACTATTGAATGTGAACATAGCTGCAGGATTTATTAAAATAGAAACTCATCAGCTTGATCTGATGCATTTCATGCAGAGTTGGGCATTAATCGATTAAAATTTTAATCATAATTGATTGATTAATGTGTACGATTAAAAAAAGAAATCGTCGCGAAAAATCCCGAAAAACCCGATAAGAATGATTAGCTGAACAACAACGTCTGACGTGCGGTAAAAATGATTAATTTAAACTTTACCACTCGCCTGCTATCATCTCGTATACAGGGTGAGTCACCTAACGTTACCACCTCAAATATCTTTGTTGTTTTTAGAGATACGTCAAATGTCTGAAGGACAAAGTTGAATGGCAAAATGGGGCTCATACGATACCAAAAAGATGTTTGTTTTCACGTAACTTTTTTTAGAGATATGAAGGTCACCTTCATATTTTTAAATGGAATGTCCTATTTTTTATACCATAGATCGATAGAGTGTGAAATTCTGAGTTTAAAACTATTGACCTCCATATGTGCTAAACCCAATAGTTAACGAGATATTAACCAAAGAAAAAAGAAAATTGAGATATTATTCAAAGAAAAAAGAAAATTGTTTCTAATATCTCGTTAACTATTGATATTTAGAATTCGATAGTCTACCGATCTACGGTACAAAAAATAGGACATTCCATTAAAAAGAAATGAAGGTGACCTTGATATCTCTAAAAAGAATTACATAAAAACAAACATTTTTTCTGGTATTGTACGTGAGCCCCATTTTACCGTTCAACTTTGTCCTGCAAACATTTGACGTATCTTTAAAAACAACAAAGATATTTGTGGCGGCAACGTTGGGTGACTCGCTCTGTGTAATTTAAACTTCTTTTCTCCCTGTTTTCATCTGAGAAGTTGTTTCTGAAGTTATGCAGGCAGTCCCGTGTTTACATGGTAAATACGTACGTACAGAGCGTACAACGTGAGGCATTCGAAATTAATGAAAAACATTTTATTAACGTTGCACGCGTTGCTTCGCAAACAATTCGACCGACGCATTGCAAGCCAGCGAACCTTTGTGTCATCTGGCGTTCCCTTAATTACGTTTCCTCTGCGCAACAATCGCATGTACAATTACTTACGTGATTTTAATTAACCATTCATTTTCATTTCGAGACGCTGCTTTTACAAGCTCCCGGGCCAAGGATTAATCCGTTCGTTAGTCTACAGCGTCCAATCAAGGTCCCGATCGCGGTCCAGCGAAATTAAAATTCACGGTTACGTGCACGGTATATTAATCCTCGTGTAACGCAGCTTCCTCAAGTATGAACGAAAGCATAAATTGTACACTGAAGGAGAGGATTTGAAAAATATATATCATTCATCTTTTCTTGCTTTTCTAACATTCTTTTCATTTGATGCTTCGTCTCTCTACAATATCCGACATTTCATGTTTTAATCTCGAGTCTTGCAGAGCCAGATTGTACAGCAGACGGTTAAAATAACTAACAATTGATATTTCAATGTCCTCTTTCATCCTTCTGCTGGTTTCCTAATATTCTTCTTCTTTGCATCACTGTCCAACATTTCCGTGCAATTTCCTCATGTTAAAACATTAGATTGCTAACAAAGCGATCCAGATCCCGTTCAGTGTCCACCGGTGTAGGCGTTACTGCCCACGCCAGAAAATTATGGCCAGCGTCAACGATTTTCGTTACCTTTGTCTCTCTACAATAATAAAGTTCTTTGGCAATTTCGCTACCGTCTACGTTTACTGTTACAATGTGTTATTGAAAAATGATTTAACTCTCGTCCATTCCTCGGGCAGTGTATGTATAAAATTAATTAGACTATCCTCGAGCAAACGACGAGATCGTGAACGTGTGAACGTGACATTGATCTTGAAAGATTTGAATTCATTGAAGGTAAACACGTTGCTGAAATCTTTGTTGCAGATGACGAATACGGACAGAAGAGCGTGTCAGTGTTGCTCGACGGCCAAGAAACCGAGCTAGAGATCATCGATCATCCTGCGACTGAGATGTCGGTGAGTATCAATTCCAACAGCGTCCTCGACGTTGGCTTTTGTTGTCGTTCGATCGTGTAAATTTCACTTAGAATCAGTATTACCCGCCGCTGCTTAATTCATGGCTGCCAGGCATTTTTCGGCTCGTTTACCCGTTACAACGTTTGGGATCAGCCGGATTAATTCAAAAGCCGGCTGAATCTCTCCACTGAACGTCGTATTATCTTCTTCCCGATGTTAACTCGCCGGATTACCTCGTAAATTTAATTTCGTCGGAAGAATACGTTTAGTACACCGCAGCACACACGACGTTCGTTTATTTAAAATGTAAATGAGCCGGCTGCGCGAAAGAATTCGGTTCGTTGTGAAAGAATTCAGAAACCTTTAAAACGGCAAATTTGTTGCTAATTAACATGTTAACTACAGCATCTATCGTGTACGAGTGACACACCAAGTTTACCAAGTTTACCAAGTATTTACCAAGTATTTAATGAATTCGCATAAACCGGATTTTGTATTTTTAGAATGCAAAACGGTTGAAATAACATCGACTTTGGCTGTGTTTCCGTTTACGTCCGTGCTCAGGATTGGATGAAATTCTGGGAAAGTAGCTACTTTTTTGACTAAAATGATGATTGTCAGAAGGATTTTTGACAACTCGAAAGAAAATTTGTTATCATTTCAATGTCAGTCCCTACCTTACCGACAAATCTTTTTACTATTTTATGTCCCGCTAGAGTCTAAGTAGGGGTGGCATTAAGAATGATTCAATTATAGATCAGATGTGTGAATTTTTATGGCGCTATGAGGTCAACAGAGCTGGTGATGATCCATTTTTGCAATTAATTAAAGATATTAAATATGTATATTCTGGAAATTAATATAAGATGTTTTCAAAATTCCAATTGTTAAACCAATTAATTGAATATCTACAATGGTAAGATTATGCGATCAGAATTAGTTAGGATTAGGTTGAAGAGGGGCGGAAAGGGCATGCGAAAATACTGGAGTGGTGTCGGTAAGGTAGGGACATTGAAATGGTAAAAATTTATTTTCGAGTCGCCTAAAATCTTTCCAATAATCATCATTTTAGTCAAAAAAGAACCTATTCCCAAAATTTCATCCAATTCTGAGCACGGACGTAAACGGAAACTTCGCTTCGACTTTATTAAATGATTATTGATACCTGACTAAAATGTCTTCGGATCACGTTTGCGTAAAATAGTATCTCTAATTTCTCAAGTGGCGTTCCATTAGTTGTTCCAGTATAGAACGTGAACGACAATGAGTGGAGTCAGAAGAACTTCGTTGAAACTCGCAAATTAAGTTTTTCCGAAACAATGCTGCATAACGATAAATTCTCCAAATTATATTCTCCGAAATTGACGGAAAACTCCACGTGAACAATTTCTACGTTATCGAACTCATTGATTTTTTCTCGGGTGCATTCATCTCGATTATATTATAACAAAACCAACGAACGTTGAAGCACGATATAAATTGCCGATCATGGTTAATTCATAAATTATAATTATAAATATTAACCCTTAGCACACTCGTGTGGTGACTCTGAGACACCACTGAAACTTGCTGTACCATTATTGAAAATACTGTTTACATTATTATAATGAATAATACGTTGGTATCTAACCAATTACTATAAAGCTGTGAGTATTGTATAAGGTATTATATCTTTTTAATGTGTGTCCATAAAATGCAAAAAATCATATACAGGGTTTTCCGTTTATCTGAAAACGGAAATATCTCGTGACGCGCTGAAGTTACGGAAAAGATATGTTTACAAAAATTGTTTGGTACGATGTGTATGTTTTTCAGGACCCGAATGGTAGGGGAGGAAAATGCCATCGTGTTGTGAAAAAAATATACAGGGTCATCCGTTTTTAAACGGCCAAACGTTAACCAGCTGTAGAGGACCCCAAATGGAACAACTTTTACCGCTATCACTTTTTTTGTTTCGGCCTTGATTTCCAGATAATTGCAACAAACCATCATTTTTTGAGTTTACATAAAATTAAATATCTCAGGACTCCAATGATGAATCTTGATGGTTTTTCCTTTGTTTAGTTTAAAATAAGTAGGGGCATCTTTTTTATTGAATAAACTTTTTTGTATGACCTTCGGATCATGGTTTTTTTTGGCGCGGAGCACACCGCCACTTTCCAATTTATTTCTTTCAGGCTCCACGGTGTGCTCGACGCCAAAAAAACCATGATCCGAAGGTCATAAAAAAAAGTTTATTCAATAAAAAAGATGCCCCTACTTATTTTAAACTAAACATTGGAGTCCTGAGATATTTAATATTTTATGTAAACTCAAGAAATGATGGTTTTTCGCAATTATCTGGAAATCAAGGAGCGAAACAAAAAAAGTGATAGGGGTAAAAGTTGTTCCATTTGGAATCCTCTACAGCTGGTTAACGTTTGGCCGTTTAAAAACGGATGACCCTGTATGGTTCCGTTTAAAAATATTAATTTGACTTTGAAATTTCCTCCTTTCGAGTCCTGAAATACATTACATCATATTCATACCGACCAATTTTTGTAAAGAAATTTCAGTGCGTCGCGAGATATTTCCGTTTTCAGATAAACGAAACACCCTGTAGAATTATTCTAGGTTAAATCTAAAACCGAATTCAATCTATTCGATGGCTCGGTGATTCCAGTATTAAACCGAAAGCTAAAAATCTTGAAAGCTGAAGATCCATGGCTCCGAGTGACTTCCGGCCTGAAGTGGCATTCATTTCCTTGTCCCGTCCAGGTGGAGACATTCTGTTCGACGTACAACCCCGACGTTTACGTGGTGGTCTACTCTGTGGTGGACCGACTGAGCCTGAAGGTGGCCGAGGAGACTCTGCTGTATTTGTGGAAGAGCGATTACATGGCCAGCCACGGGGTGATTCTCGTCGGGAACAAGGTCGACCTCGAGCGAAAACGGGAGGTCTCGTCTGTCGGTGAGTAAAGCCTTGTACATACATACAGACTTGCAGACGTTCTGTACGGACGATCCACAGAATCTCAGCTCATTGTCGACGAACTGTTATGTCATGTATTCCATAGAATCCCATAGAATATCGAAACCCCTTATCTAACCCGGCTATTATAACTTTTGGTAATTCCCGTTGAAAAATCAACGGCTGGCTTATTCCTGGAAGTATGCCACTAATTACCACGTTATTATTAGCTCGTTTTCTTGTTTGTTTGTTTGTTTGTTTGTTTGTTTGTCTGTTTATTACCACGCTTATATTAACTTGCGCGCGTTGTTGTATGCGTCAAATCTTTTAATCGAATTTTAAACCTCTTCCCATAATCCAATCTCGCTGAAATTTTGTATACACACTTGCTTCCGATGACAATAAAAGTAGAAAACAAAATATATTTAGAAAACTTAAAAAACCACGCTTATATTAAAATGCCCTAAAAAGGAGAAAATAATGTTTTACCTGGTTCTCCATAAAACACCGAATCCAGTTACATGATTATTAATAATTTTCCCCAAAATTTTCAGCAATTAGTTCAAAATTTCTTCTGTTATAAAATTAGTGTGAGAATACATGGAAAAATTTAAATATAAATTTCGATAAAATCATGACATATTAGTGACTATAAAAATAAAAGCGTGGACCGCTAAACTATATTGACGTAATCTTCGTGGACGCTCCACGCTTTTATTTTTATAGTCACCAATGTCATGATTGTATGTAAATTTATATTAAATTTTTCTACCTATTCCGACACTAATTTTATAACAGAAAATGAACTAATTTGCTGAAAATTTTGGGGAAAAATATTATTAATCATTTAACTGGATTCGATATTTTAAGGAGCACCAGGATAAACATTATTTTCTCCTATTTAGTGCATTTTAATATAAGCGTGGTTTTTAAAAAGTTTTTCTTATATATTTTACTTTTAGTTTCGAGATTATTTTACTATTTAATTTTAGCAATTAATCCTGAAGCCCGTCCGGGATAAAATCACATTGATGCATCCCTTTGGGCTGTCTGTGTACCAAATTTTAGCTTTCTATATTTAGCTTTCTGTGTTTCGAGATTTTTTACCATTACAGCAGAGGATAGAACCTGGCAATTATGAATATAGATAAGTAAACCTGAAATAGGACTAGCTGCAAGGGACGAATATTTTCAGGCTTCCCCATAATCCTGACGCACCGATTCGTGTACAAATTTGCAATTTTGATTCCTAACCAGATTCATCGTTTCTGTTTCGTCCAACTCTCTTCCAACTGCCATTCTAAAAATGTCACAAGCACTGTACACAGATTTGCATGTACGATCCACGGAATCTTAGCACATTGTGGACGAACGGTTACGTCATGTATTCCATAGAACGGCATAGAATATCGCGACCCCTTATCTATACCGGGTATTATGTATTACGTCTCGAGCCTTGTCGGGTTGACCAAGTTGCTACCAACGGCATAACAGGATGTTCGACAGCTACTGCATATAGCTGATATCACACCAGACGATTTCTGGTCACCCAGATACGACTGAACCATCTCTCTGATGCTGCCATAAAGACGGGAATATGTTACATTGACTGGAACTGTGTTCACTTGGCTCTATCGTTCTTTATGAAGAAGATTGTTATTCTTTAAGAATATTTCGTCAAAGTGAATATAAAATCCTTTGAGAATTAGTCTTGGAGTTAAACGAGTAAGTCGGAAAGGTTCAGAGCTTCATAAAAATGTGAGAAAAGTGATTTTACGATTTTCCACGTAAATTCCCGTGTTTGGCAAACGCTCGTTTCTTTGCGAGCCTCTGCTAGAACAAGAAAACTTCGTGTAGCAACACTGCGATCCTGCGATGTCGGGAACCGCAATGTTCAGCAACCGAACTAATGGGACTCGAGTCTGTTACGAACCGTTGCTAAATTTCCGAGCCAATGGAAGACAAAAGACCCGACTAGCCCGCAGATAAGACTTAGTAGAAGACCTAGTATGTGGGTGGATGTTCGCATAAAATGTCTCAACGCGTGCATAAGCCCTTGCCAGTATCTCTCCGGCGACCGTACACTGCCATTTTTCCTTTTGTCGCCATCTTGAACACGTGGCAGACGTCCTATACATTTAATCTTCTCTTGGAATAGGTTTTTTCTCTTTGAAACAGTTAGAGAATCTACCAAGACGAATGAGAAATCTCGTTTCCAATTTCAAGGAACTTAGTGCGAAATGGGCCAGTGGAGTGGGGAGCGCTGGCGCGCGGAGTGGGGATCGCTGAACGCGATGACGTACTATGTACCGAACGTCGCGCGGCGAAGTGTCACGGTTAATATTAAAATTTTTTTCTCCTACACGCACAGTTTTTCTTTTTAAATTTCTTTTTTTAATATTGCATTGTCATCCAGTTCTGAGCTATGTTTAAAGTTTCAAGTCTCTAGCTCATCGGGAAGTGGTTTAAAATTCGATTACAAGATTTGACGCATACAACAACGACAACTCGGCAAGCTAATATAAGCGTGGTAAAACAAATGAATTTTTTCGTCGGAAATTATGCTAGTTTCATAATAAATTCGACAGTGGAACACATCGCAGGGTCGAGAGGACTCATATTTTATTTTCCGCGTATTATTTCGTCCGGTGGAAATTTCGATGTAATTGCGGCGAATGAGGCAATATGAGCACATAATGATGCACTACCGAGGTCTGTTCACTTTCCGATTCCACTTGGCTCCCACGGTTACCCTACATATTGTCGAAATCCGAGCGAACTTATTGCACGACCCAATACCTTCGTTCTATAAAATCGATTTCCGTCGAGAGACCTCTTTCGAGTGGCATTACCCCAAATCTGTCCCGCCTCAATGTCCGTGATTTCACTCCTTTGTTTATACATTTATTATTAGATACGGCTCCTCACCTTGTTTCACTTCGATACGGAAACCAATCGCTACAGAGCGTGGCTAAAAATGGAGGAAGAAATAGCTTCCGGATGAGCGAAGCTTATTTTAGCAAAACCACGAAAACAATGTAGTAAACAAAATTCAATTCGAACAGTAAATTCGGGAAGAATTAACACGATTATCGTGCGATGTTTACGTCGATGAGACCCCATTATTCGTCGTATTAATCCATTAATGACTTTCGTGAAATCGAGTATAGTGCCCAAATTGCAGTACAATTAAGAGTTAACACGAGAATGCATGTTGTTCGTATTATTCAGTTAATGCACCCTTTTATGACAGGAATTAGATGGAAATGAAATCTTGTGGTAAATGTCAGTATCTTGTTATACTCGAATGAATTTTATTAATCCTCGTCCATCCCTCATTTCACGAACCGAGTCTAATAAATCGACTGTGGATGTTCATGCAATTTCCAGCTTTTTATAGACGAATTTTAAGCACGTGGAATGGGATAAAATCCTATTTTTCATGCGAACAGCCTCCGTAGAGATCTAAAACAAACAAAAATCCTACTAAATTCTATCGAATTTTACATTGTAGCACAGGCCTGGCCAACACGCGGCCCGCCGGGCGATTTTACATTTCTATTGAAACTTTTGTTTCTCGTTGTATGTGTACAAAAGATATTAAATAAATGAAAAATTTTGCACGAGTCATTGTTAAAATGCGCAAGTGCGACGTATAACAATAAAGTTTTATTCATTTTATATTTGTATTACATTTTTTAAAAGCATGTTTATCAAACTGGTCCGTGAAACCATTTGGGTTGGCCGAGGCCGGTTGTAGCATTGTTTAAGAATTTTCAGATGCCATAAATGCGTGAAGACCCGCAGTCTACTAATAAATAACAAAGTAAACAGTTGTTTCTCGATTTTTTTTTTCAAATTGATGTGTTAACATTTACATCTTAGGTTTCCCGACCATGTGTGTGTTTCGCACTAAAAGTATAAAACCTTCGGGGGAAACCTACAAATAACAGAACAGTATGTGTAACTTATTTCAGCAAAACTGTGTCAAATTGACACGAGGGACGGGCGAGGCTTAATTTAGGGGTTGAAATGATTTTCGAGAGCTTCCAGAATTCGAATAACGAATAAATTAGTCATTGTTAATGCAATAGATTTCAATGAGGACCCGAAATTGCTCAAGTGGCACGATACAACTTTGCTGTGATAAGTTCCAGGACAAATGCGAATACGGTGTTAATAGAATTTGCAAATATAGTGGTCGAAGTTGTCTAACAAATTTTCAATTGAATGTTCCCGCAGCTGGCCGACGTTTGGCGAACAACTGCGGTTGCAAATTCATCGAAACTTCCTCGGGGCTGGCGCACCACGTGGACGAGCTATTGGTCGGCATTTTGGCACAGATCAAGCTGAATCCGCAACGGGATCGAGATCAAGCGACCAGACGGCGGAGAAGCAAGCACCGCAGAAGGATCTTGAAGCACCTGCTGGGATTTAAAAGGAAAACGAAGAGCTGTGAGAATCTCTTCATCCTGTAACGTTGCCCAAAGAAACTCTGAACGGAAGTTCCGTTATCGTTACGACACATAAAGTGATAGCTATACTTTCAGTTCTTCTTTCGAGATCATTTTGTCGCGGGCATATTTATAGAAGAATGTACACAGATTGTTATCCGATTTATTATCTTTTACCTCCACTTTGTTTAAGAGTTTAAATTCATTGTGTGATGATTACTTGAACAGTACACGCTGCAACCCCTAGTAGTCGACGCCATTTTAATGTGCTCGATCATTATTTTTCTACGCATCTAATTTTAATTTATTTTAAAGAATTTTTTCTGTCGTGGGAATATTTATAAAAGAATGTACACAGATTGTTATCCGATTTATTATCTTCTAGCTCCACTTTGTTTAAGAGTTTAAATTCATTGTGTAATGATTACTCGAACAGTACACGTTGCAACTCCTAGTACGGCGCCATTTTAATGTGTTCAATAATATTCAATAATGTTCAATAACTACTGGACAATAGTTATGTTTTATCGATCATTTTTCCGTCGAAGATGATTTTTGTAGAATTGCTTCACTTTATGCGTGACAATAGCGTTTCTCGACTACTGTGTGCGTAAAATCGAACTGCGTGTATACAGTAGACCGGCCAACATTTGTAATACAATTAAATTGTTTTCGAAATGGTTGTGGTCGATTTATTCCGAGTAAAAATCTGCGCAGGTTACACAACAATATTTTCTCGAATACCTTCTTCTAAAATGATATGTATTTTATTTGCGACATTAAAGAACTTTGGAAAAGAATTTACTTTTCGCTATTATATATTTAAATTCGATATTACTGTACGATGAATCGTTTAGACAACGAAAGACCAGGATGATGGAGGTCCTACTGTAAAACGAAATATCTAAATATGTAAGATTCTTCTTCTGGCGAAAATATGCGGCGTCCAAAAGAGATTTTTCGGGAGGTGATCTCGCAGAAAGAGAAGAAAATATTTTTCTTGGAACGGGTGAATACTTTTCGGGGGAGGATCGGAGATATTGAAGGGTGGCGAATGTCGTAGAAGCATTTCCCTAAAACGACGAGTTTTAAGAAGAAATGAAATTGAAGGAATGCAACCGTGCCGTTTTGTAAATTCACAGGCGATATCCTTCGAGACATTTTCCATCGAATCGAACGAGGAACGTCGATCCCGAGAGACGATACGCGAATCTAGGGCTCGTCGTTGGACGCCTCGTATGAGACAGTATTGGAACGCTGCGAAGAATATTTTAAAATGTACGATTAACGCTTAGCGACGATAGAAAAGTACGATCGATAATCTAGTAAATAATCGAACGAGACCATTGGCGTTGTGTCATATCGATAATTGCTTTCAGAGACGAATATTAATTTCTCATAGAATATTGATCATTCACTTTTATTCAATTTGTGGTCTACGACAACAACGACTTTGTAAAAAGGAATTCAATTTTGCGCGAACAATAATCATTTCATCAGCGGATGTAATTAGGAGCGATGGTATTGTGTACCAACAATTGTGCGAGCCACATTGAACGGAACAATTGCACAAAAAAATGGCGGGAATTTCTTGAGTTTTTTTCCGTCAAAACAATTTAAATGTAGCTCGTAGTTTTCGAAGCCCACCGGAGCAAAGTACACAGAGGAGGAAAAGGTTCGCAATTGAAATTTCCGTGCTCTTTCCTCTTGCTCGAAATAATCTTGATTATTTGCAGACGACTTGGTCCTCGAGCTCTCTCCTTGAGAAACGTTTCCTCGCATTGAATCCTTGTTAAGATGAATTCCGGTCACGTAATCACGGTACTCTGTCTTCCCGGCTTTTCGTCCGCGAAAATTGATTTCGATCGATATCGTCACGATCGTTCTCTCTTCCCGTTTTAATTTCAATTCCGAAGTTGAACTTCTCTGCTCGCCGTTTGCACGCAGGGTAGCCTCAAACTAAACATCGACGTTTGTTGCAGGGAAATATTGAATTCCAGTACATATGTAACGTTTCAGTGAAATATTTTTAAAATGTTCATCATTTTTTAGATAATAATTAAGTATTTGCGGATATATGATGTCATTTAACAATTTTTATTTAATTTATCGACACTCTGCGTATAGAGGGACCGTTGCGTCGTAAGTAGGGGTGTGCGGGAACCCGATGGTCGTGTTCCGAAAATATCGAGATCCCCGAAAGAATCGAGTTTCCCGAAAATTTCGAGAATATCACATGGCTAGACAGCGGATCTTTATGCATTTATTACGTAGAAGAATAGGTGCAATTCGAATCAGCAAAAACATTTGGCATATAAACATACTAACAAAGAAAGAAAACAAATTTTTAATCCACTCCAGTTGATTGCCAATCAAGTAGAAACTTTTATTTTACATAAAAATCCACTGTCTACATACATGTGACACTTTCGAAAAGAATTAGTGATGGACAACATTCTTTTCAATGAAAAGAATTTTGTATAATAATTAAATATTTATATTATACTAGAGGGGAGTTGTTGCTCGCGAGCTTCGCGAGTAGGGTTGTTGTAGCTCGCTCGCTTTGTGAGCTCGCGAGAAGGGTTAGCGAATGTTTATAATGTCGATAATGCAAACAGACGTCGATAATGTAAATTTCTATTGAAATATTGATTAAAAGCTACGACGTTCGTTTTTGTTGTTGTATTGAAATATGATTTTAAAAGCACTTTTAGTTTTTCCCGAATTTTCCATTTTTCCGTGATACTTTTCCAATTTTTCTTATCCAGCCGTTCTCAAGTGATGCGCTTACCAACGAACAGCATTTGATTTTTATTTATATAGATATAGATACAAGATATACTATATTAGGTATATAATATATTTATAAATATATTAGGAATAAATTATATATCGAGAATCTCTACTTTTTCGAGAATCCCGGTAAACCCGAGAATCTTGAAATTTTCGGGTTCTCGCACACCCATGGTCATATAATTAAGTCTTGCAAAAGACATTAACATAATTTGACTCCTTGCGGACAAGGATTTTTTGAAATACTTTCCTCGGAAAGCTAGATTAGGATCTTTTGTAGTAACCGGAATCGTAAACGGAAACTTCGCCAATGATTGCACCACTAATTATACTAGCATTATAATTTCATTTCTAAATAGTTTGCTGTACGTAGAATATAAAGTTCACACGGACCTATGTATACAACGTACAGTGTACAGTGTACGCAAAAGAGGAAGAATATTTGCGAGCGTTGAGTGTCGATCAGTTAGCAATGAGTTCCTCTTTTTAGTCTCTGCTGAAGGAATAAGAACGAATATTCTATTTTCAAGACGACTAACGAAAGATAACGATGTGCATGTACATGGTTGCAAATTCATTGGTAATTGATCGTGAATTATTTGCGAACTTCTTTGTTCCGGCCTTTTCAATACGTTTTCCATTGGAAAGATGGAAAGGATGTTCTTCGTTCGTGAAGAACGCGATAATTTCATTGTAAAATATTAGTCATTCTTCTATTGCTATTGTATAAAATCTTTTAAATTTATCGAAACTAGGCTTAACAGTTTAAGTGATTCGAGCGTTCTCTATCGAATTGATCCATTAAGAAATAAGTGTTACTTTAAGCGCCGACCCAAGGGACCGTATCAAATCCAAATAAAATTCTTGTGTAAAATCATTTCGTATTTTGATTGTTCTTGTAGCTTTCACAAATTGTTCGTATTGTTTATATTTTTTCAACCATTATTTACAAGCAACATCAATCGCATTTAATTTACATATACAAGATAGTTTTCTGAATTGGTACTTCGATCGCACGTGTGGACAAAATCAGGTAGTCCTGGAATGAAAATCAATAAAAGTAGGTGATATAAATTGTTATTCAATAATTCTTTGTGCTTTTTCAAAGCTTTCCCTGAACAAGCAAATGCTACTTACTTGTGTAATCTTCGGTTAGCTTCAGCAATGTCTAACAGTAGGGGCCTACAAACAAATCAATAATATGCACAACAATTTATCATTTACAACGCTCGCATGTAAAAATTGTTATAGACTACAATCCAAGGACTAAAAATTACACATAGAAATTAGTAGTATAATAGTCGAGGATCATTTCGAAGTCGACCAAATTGTATTTTGTGTAGAAAATAACTTCCTCTGAGTAAGTATTTAAGCCCCACTTTGTATAACACTTTTTTACGCAGAATTTCATAATTTATTAAATTTACAAACCATTAGGCATTCCATTTAAAAATCTGAAGGTGACCCTGATATCTCGATAAAAAATCAAAGTAATAAAAAAACAGATTAGAGCACTTGTATGTCCCCAGGAAAGCATGCAGCTTTTGTTGAAAACATTTTGTCGTACGACAAATAACTTACGAGTTACAGTAAAGTAGTGATCTAGCTCCCATCGCCTGTTCTGAGCAGGAAAACGGAGATTGTGATTATACAATTTTTTTATGGCTGCGTCTTCTTGGCCCCTCGCGGGGACGCACGCTAGTAGGAGGGGTAGGCGAAGGGACAGTGATCGTGGAGATCCTCAGGGAGCTCGATCGCGACTTTACCGTATTTGTGAGATCGTCATATTACGAGACTCGCCCTGTGTGATGTACACTTACCTGGATAACAAGGTAGAGGACAACATGGTGGACAACAGGGTTTTGGAGGACATGGAGGGCATCTCAAAGGGGGTGCAGGGAAAGGACCAATGCATAGAGGAAGACATGGCTTGGGTGGAGGACAACAAGGAGGTGGAGGACAACAAGGGGCTGGAGGAGGAATGTAAGCAGGTAGCTCTTCAATCCTTGGTGGCAACAACATCGTACACACGGGCGGTGGTGGTATTTTTGGACATTGACTAAAAAAATTCCACAACAACAATAATGCAACTAAAATGTAAAATATGTATGTGTAAAAATCGCTGTGTGAAATTGTACAGACCAACACTCGATGGCACACATCAAGTATTTTAATTCTTCCATGTCGTTCCAACAGGAAACCTTATTCTTCTGGCCATTGCAACACATTTTGAATTCCGATAAGTGTTATCCTGCGTTTCAATGTTTGAAAATTTGACTTCGTTAGGTTTTGTTATTAGCTGCTTAAATATATGTTCTTAAATGTGCCACGCCATTACTCGAATTAATTTTGAATTTTTTTCGTTATATTTTTGTGAGATTCGAGACGTGTGACAGCGGATAATTTGGAGAACCGAAACATAATCGAATCGCAAACATCGCGAAAGAATGGTCATTATCTAGAAATGTCGTAGGTAACAGTGCCGCCAGATCGGGGTAATCGAGGGGAATACATTTTACCCCCTCTCTGATGACCATACTAATACGGAGGAAAAATGGACTAGTCTTGACCGATTCTAGTGGATTCTAGCGGCACTGCACGCGTTATTGTGATCGTGGATGGCTCAATATTCAATGAAAATGTTATTCAAAGGCTAAAAAAATTGGTGGTTCTATACTGGAGAATCCTCTGTGTCTGTATTGTACAATAAAGATAATTTATTCATGCAAAATGAAAAATGATGGATATTCATTACAGCACTCAATGATTCGTGCCGCTTCTCCCATAAGACGCAATGTTAATTCCGGCACGATGTTGTAATACACGCGTGTACAGAGAGGATATGTATATTTTCCTCTCTGTGTATATATGCAGTAGGTAATATTTTTAATAACAATTGGCAAGCTTATTTTTTGATTCGCGATTACAAATTGCGAACAGATTCAAATAAGTAGTTGAAATTATGGATATTTGAAAGTAACAATTGTTGGTCTGCCATGCAAAGGCCAAAAAAAGGAAAACTTTATCAACAACTTATGTATAGAATATCTTGTTTTCTACCACGAAAATTGCGTACGGTTTTTTTACATCCTGCAGGTTGGTAACCATTCTCAATAAACAACGATCAATGTTTGAAAACATATTTTATTCAATATTAATAAGTCTAGGTCCGACGACTGTATTCTTTTGGGCCCCAACTTTTAAATGGGGTTTAGTGGCAGCAGGAATAGGAGATATTAAACGACCCGCAAACACGATTTCCCTAAGTCAAACTGCGAGTCTTATGGTAACAGGCGCTATTTGGTCCAGGTATATAAAAACAACTACACACAAACCGCAATAAATTCCTCGTCAATAAACAATTAAATTAATCAAACCAACTGTTAACAATAATCAATTATTCTACAGATATTCATTGATAATTATACCAAAGAATTACAACTTATTCGCCGTAAACGCGTTTACATGTTTGACAAGCGCGTACAACTTCGTAAGAGGCATTATATATCAACGAAAAAAAGAATCAAAACTGGAAGGTTCAACGGGAAAGTGAACGAATATCGCAAAGACGGAAATGTATAAAAATATATTGCAGATTTTTATTGTATAATAATTATTATTTTACACTGACACTGACTATCCGAATGTCATCGTAAGGTTTATCAGTTTTTGGATTCGTTTTCACCTGACTGATATTTTGTACAACCTCCATGCCTTTTACTATCCTACCGAATACTGTATGCTTGTTGTCCAACCAAGGCTGAAAAAGATATTCATTAAAATGACACATTCCACGGTACCGACTCACTTTTCGATTAATAATATTGTATTAATAACTTACAGTTGGCGTCAAAGTAATAAAAAACTGACTGCCATTCGTGTTTGGTCCCGCGTTCGCCATGCTCAAAGTATACGGTCTATCATGCTTCAAATGGGATTTAAATTCATCCTCGAATTCCCCTCCCCATATACTTTCTCCACCCGTACCAGTTCCGGTAGGATCACCTGTTTGGATCATGAACCCTTTGATTACCCTATGGAACACGTGTCCATTGTAGTAGCCGTTCTTCGAATGAACGCAGAAATTTTCTACTGTCCTCGGAACGTCTTTGCCAAACAGATTCACGTGAATGTCTCCGAGTGTTGTGTGAATAATGGCGGTATCGAAGATCTTTTGCATGTTCGTGGCCTCTGTAGAAGATATAATATCTTCCTTCGACGGTCTCTCGTTGAAGACATCTCTGTCGCACTCTTGACTCTTTGTGTCTTCCGGTTCCCGTCTCGTGAACATGTAAAATCTATTCTTCTTGTGAGCTGTACAGAACAGAGTGGGATCAGGACGGTTCAGTTCCAGCGTGGGGTTCTCTGATGCTTCCATTTCTACGGTCACAGCTGCTGTTCTCCTCGCCTTTCCCTTTGTGTTTCACAAACATATGAAAATGATTACATTAACAATTGCAGAGGTTTAGGAACGTTGTATGTTGTACACTACCGCTCAAAAGTGTGCGGAAACTTCCTTTTTCTCTACAAAACGTAGTTTAAGTTAATAGAAAAAAATATTTAGAACAATTTTGTCACTTTTAGTTATTATTATTATGCATATTGTGGTATCATAGCACAATAGAATTTATTTTTATGTACAAATTATACAGGGTCATCCGTTTTTAAACGGCCAAACGTTAACCAGCTGTATTAGACAAATACTAATGATAAAATACTAATAGAAAGATTGCCGCGATGAAGTGCAAGCGGTAATAACTAATCGCGGTGGATACGTCGACGAATCTCGTATTTAATCTTTGGTAAGTTTCCACATACGTAGTTTTTAACTTAAAACGTTAGATATTCGATAAGAAAGTAATAAAGATCGATTTTAGTCACTATTTTAGATGCTGAAGTAACTTTTAGGCGTTGCGTTGCACATTTCGCAAGTGTCCACATAAGTACTTTTGAGCAATAGTGTACATATAAAATCCGTGCAGAAGTTTTGCACTAATCTAATATTTATGTTAATATAAATACCTGGAACAGGGCTAGCTGCATGGGACGAATATTTTCAGGCTTCCCCATAATCCTAACGCACCGATTCGTGTACAAATTTACAATTTTGATTCCTAACATTGTGCTGTACAAAATCATATAACCAGATTCATCGAACACTATATTACCCAAGTTGGTTTCCGTTTTGTCCAACTCTCTTTCAACTGCCATCCTAAAAATTACACAAAGACGGTTAAATTAAGTATATAATTTATAGATAAATGAATTTTCTTAACACTAGGTTTACGGGAACCCGTCAAAATAACTGGTTCTAATATTCTTAATTTACGATTATTAAGATTGTAAAGATGTTTCCCTGAGAAATTATTTACCAAATTTATTTCTTGGGGTATGTATTATTGGAAAAATGGCCAACAATTTGGATAGACACATACTTGTTATGTTTATAGAATAATATGAAATAGTTATTTCTAGAGCTCCGTAAACCTAGTATTAATAAACAACATACCTTCTGCCAAATTCCATATTTGGCAGCTGCTGTGTCATTTGCTGCAACTCTGTAAATCTCTGCAGCGTTTCGTCGAACACCCTGTACAATTTTCCACTGCGAAAATTGAACACTCTGACTTTCCTATCTCCGCTCAGTGAAGCAAACTTCTTACCATCTGGAGATACAGCTAAACCACACGGATAAGTCTTGTTCTTTGCAAATTCAAACAAATCTGTGTCCAACTTTGACTCGAACGTAACACATTTGGGAAACTTGTACTCCATTTTAGGTCCTGTCCAATATTCTAGGATTCCTGCTTTGTCCACAGAAATGCACGTTTCGAAAGCAGAATTGTACTGCAAATAAATAGATCAATGTGATTAGCAGGAGTATATTTAAAGTAAATAAATTTATGTAATTAACAGGATTATTCTGCAAATAAACAGACTAATTTGACCTACCTTCATGGCAACAACAGGCTTAGTGTGTAATCTTTCAAAGACATGCAATGGCGTTCCAGTTCCTTGTCCATCGTAAACGAAAATTTTGTTCGATTCTTGAGCTGAGACTGCCAGAGCAGATATTGCATCTCCCGCTGAATATATCCATTCAGAACACAGAGGTATAAAGTCCATTTTGATCATATTAATCATATCTTCAACAGGAATTCAATCATATCAATTATATATTCAACAGAAATTCAATTAGTTAAGGGGGTAGACCCGTTTCCAGGATTCCACAGGGTGCGCTGTCTCATTTCTCGATAATGTAAAGATGGGGTTTTTCAGTAGTCAAAAGCACTAAATAAAAGATCAATCTAACCGCTGTCTCCCTCGAAAGTCCTATTTTTACGTTTACGAGGCATAGTTTGCATTATTCGGCAGCATGTAGCTGTCTCAGCTTTATAGAAAAAGCTACATGCGCAACTGTATGCTTCCGAATAATGCAAATTACGCCTTGTAAACGTAAAAATAGGACTTTCGAGGGCGATCGCGGCCTCAACTGATCTTTCATCTAGCCATCTAGCCTTTTGACTACTGAAAACCCCCCATCTTTGCATTATCGAGAAATAAGAAGACGCATCTCGCACCCTTGCAATCCTGAAAACGAGTTTACCCCTTTAACGCTAAGCTAGCGACCATCAAATAAAAAATCTAAAATGGGTTATTTGACCCCTCGTGGTAGGTTTAACGTTAAACAGGTGTACATCAGAATGTCAGATTAGAATTGTAGATATACTTACCGAAATTGATAACATCGAAAATCTTGATCGTTTTATCTAAACTGACTGTACATGCATGAACACCGTTACAGCTGGCTGCCATTGATTGTATAGCCATTAAGTGGGCACGAAAATGTTTAACAAATTCAATGAGCTCGTCTTGCTTCTTCCAGAATTTAACATGTCCGTCGCAACTAGCCGTTATCACAAAATTTGACCTGCAGGAATAAAGAAAAATTAATACGATGTCATACATTCGGTAACAATCAATAATAGGACTATAATATACTAACTTTGTGACTAAAATGTGAGTAATCACATCCCTATGCATGTAAGACTTCTCGTAGCATTCGCAGTAGGGTAAATTCTCTATATACACTTGCTCATATTCCAAAACTGCAAAATTACATTAACCAACATTGCATTATCAATGTTTATCGAAGCATGATCACATATAATTCAATACATGCAGTTATGTTTTGCAAAGTATCGTGCAGGGTTAAGTGATAACAATATAGATCATAATACAACTTCAAATCTTGTTTTTGAATAGAAACTATATGTATAACATCAAGATTAAGAATGAGAACAATACTGCAGTCTTATAAAATAAAAAATGTAGGGGTTTTATATGATTTTATTCATCTCACTTTTGTATACAATAATACAACTAATAAAAGAGATTATGAACCTTTCTGTTTTTTCTGTGGTGCAGCTTCTGAAGGTAATGGTCCAACCCAATCGTCCTCATTATCGCTTTCTGTATGTTCTCTCTTGGTGCTGGACATTATTACAACAAAAGGGGATATTTAAAAAATCAAAAAGCTTTGCTTGAAACTGACATTTACGTGAACACCATACCACAATCACGGACCTAACGGAAGCGGAACTGAACTGAACTGAACCTGAACCTGAACGCTGAACTCTGAATCTGAACGGAAACGGGACTGTGCATAGTGCATGATTCTGAGGCGGTGCAGTCAGTAGTGAGAGTGAGATATTATATTGTGCAAGAGATTTCTCGGCCTTGCACGTCTAAAACAGTAACGTATCTATATTATGATTATGATGACGAGGTAGTGGAAACCTGGAAACCTGGGGCAGTGCTTCGATTGTGTAGATTTAGATCTATTTAGATATGGTCTAAGATTGTGCCCAAATTTTCTCGCGCAGGCGCGAGAAAACAGTAACGTATCTACTATTGGGTAGCAGAGCGGCCAGGGCCCTGAGGCAGTTATATTGGCGGGAATGTACCGAAATAATCTTACTGCACAAAAAAACTCCAGGACGTGTCCTACGAGTTACAAAATATACACAAATACACCTGGTATACATTCATTTTTTAGAATCAAATCATATAAATTTTTTAAAGTTCTGCGGGGTGCTCAAGGAATCCCATTTTATCGAAAAGCTCGCGTTACTGAGGCTGAAAACGCCGCGCGCATGCGCGAGAAAAGTTGGGCTCAATCGAAGCACTCTGCCTGGGGCAGTTATATTGGCGGGAAAGTACCGATATTTTACGGGGTGTTCAATTCAAGCCAATTCAAGGTCCCCCATTTTATCGAGAATTTTACTTTACTGAGGCTACAATCGCCGGGCATGCGCGAGAAATCTTGCATAACATGTCACCACCACGGTGTATTATAGAGGTATTCCTGTCGAAATAATACTACCGAAATGGATGAAAACAACCGATATTCTACCGAAACCGATATTGTATCTGAAGCCAGGTCTATAAGTATACAATATGGTCTAACAATAACTCGGGCTTACGCCCGAGGTCTATTTCCTACTGAAGATGATGTAAATAGGTTGTATTTAGGTTCTGTTCCACGCTAAAGATGATCACTGATGTAAGGAATAAATGGGAACAGCAAAACCCTGAGCGTGAATTATAACATAAAAAATTATCGACAGTCTTTTTACTAAAGTTCTTACAACGATAGCGATATAAAAAAGTTATATTTATCTACCCCGACGGCACACCGGCTCGGTTTCAGCCTGGCCCCTGTGCACAAAAGGGCGCGTTTTCCGCCTGCCGAGGGCTCGAGCCCAGGGCCTGCCGGCCGGGCTAGGATTCAGCCGATTAGCAAGATTGCAAGGGTGCGGGATTCGCGTTCTCATTGCGTGATAATACAAACACGGGTTTTTTCAGTAGTCAAAAACGCCAAATAAAGGTCAATCTAGGCAGCAATCGCCCTCAAAGGTCTTATTTATTAACTTATTATACTTTTGTCGGTAACAAGGGAGACTGCTACGCATTTGCAAAGTACTGCCACATTGATGCGACCCGCCCTGTGTCGCGCATGCGCGAGAAAAGTTGGGCCCAATCGAAGCACTGATTGGCCACATTAGTGTGATACCGTGCTGCCCTCTCAAAAACAGGCTGAATCCCAGCCCGGCCGTCAGGCTCTGGGCTCGAGCCCCCGGCAGGTGAAAATCGCGCCCTTTTGTGCACAGGGGCCAGGCTAAATCGTCCTGATTTGGTCTCAACGCTGAGCCAAGCATTGCGTTAGCCCGTAACGTGTCGGGCTGGGGCTCGGCTAGCTGGGTCCGACGGTGGGCTCGGGCAGACTGTGCTGTCGGGGTATACATCGTATTTTAGAATTGCAAATTTATAAATTATAATAATGAATGAGAAATTTTTTCATGGCCTATAATACAGATAATATGTAGTGGTTCACACCGATATACCGAGCCGAGTCAGTGTATTACTTTGGAGGGGATATTTTTTTCGCGTTTATCGTTGAAAGATTTTCGCGTTTATAGAACATTTACTGTAAATCCTCTATATTGTACTATTTAAATTATATTTATATATACGCATTATCTGCTGTCATTAAGGAATATTAATATTTAATATGAGACGATGAAATAATTATAGAATTTAAACAGTTAAGTCGTTTTAATTTGATAAAGGATGATTATAAAAAAAAGGCTTTTATAAACACAGTTTCATACGCACATAAAATATGTATGGTTTAGTTTAGATAGAAATGTAATAAAATGAATGTAAAAATATTTGCTGTTATTTTTGTTTGTATTATCTTGTAGATACTTTATGTTCTTTTTTACTGTTGTAATTGTAACACGTATACGTACATTATTATCAAATATATAGAAATCGGTTGCGTATTCTTAAACCTATCAAAATTCGAAGGCACAAAACACATTTAACCTACCCTACCGTATTCTGTTCTGTATTTAGTGTATAATAAGATTTCGGTGTGATACGAACTGAGCGGTACAACGTTAGTGCAGTACCGACAAATTATTATTTGTTAACATTTTTTCTTGTAATACCCATTAGCCTAAAAATTTGTTGTTACAGTTTATTTCCGAATCCTTAGAAAACTGGTACTTCCTAATATGACTAGGTAAGCTCGAAACAATTGTGAGGTTATATTTTTACTTTCATAAGCCGAATGATTCGAAACATTCATTATTTGTTTTATACTTCAATATAAGTACAGTTTTGCGATACTGTTTGGTAATTATTACTCTACTCGTGAATTACAAAAATTGACAGCACATCGAAGGTGTAAATACTTCTACTTTCAAGGGCACGTTTACTTGAAAACGTGTAATTTCAAATCTGGGGGAAGAATTATACTTATGGTATATACTTTGTGGAAAGAATGATTTTTCTAACGCAACGTTTTATTGTACAAAACATATTTCATCGTGAATTTAATATAATTTTTGCATTTGACAGATTCCCATATTTTCGTTCAACAATAATCGATTAACATTAATATAAACAAAGTCTATTTGATATTGATTTTTAATGGAATTTGAATTCTTCAATTACAGATCAAAGATAGAGCTAGGAGATGTAACCCCACACAACATAAAACAACTAAAACTTCTTAACCAAGTGGTGTTTCCAGTCTCGTACAATGAGAAGTTTTACAAAGATGTGTTAGAAGCTGGTGAACTAGCGAAACTTGCATATTATAATGATATAGTGGTATGGTTTTCAATTTTTCACATTGAATTATCTTTCATAAAGAAAAGAATATTTATTAGAAGAAAATAATTCATTATTTATACCAGGTCGGAGCAGTTTGCTGTCGAGTAGATACCTCAGAGAACTCTAGGCGTTTGTATATTATGACGTTGGGATGTCTTTATCCCTATAGAAGATTAGGAATTGGTACTGTAATGGTACAACACGTATTAAATTATGTCAACAAAGATGGAAACTTTGATTCTATCTTCCTGTAAGTATCAAAAGATAATTTAATTTTAGAGTAACTATAAAGTTATCTATTAACAATGAAAAGTTTTGATATACTAAACATTTGCTTGTAGTCACGTTCAAATAAGTAATGAAGGAGCTATTGATTTTTACAAAAAATTTGGATTTGAAATAGTAGAGACAAAGGAACACTATTATAAGAGAATAGAACCTGCAGACGCTCATGTACTACAAAAAACGTTACGTCCTAGAATAAATAAAGAGCAAACAAATATTCAACAAGTAAACCAATAAAAAAAGGAAGAAAGAGATTCGTTAATCATTAATTTATGACATCCAAAAAAACTGTATGTTCTCCCAGTCTGGTAATAAAATAATTTTTATTCTATTCCCCAATGTGTTATAAGTTATAAAATTAGAATTTTATAAATAATTTAATAAAGTTAACAAATACAAATGTACTTCCATGTAAAAAACAAATATAACTTAATAAACCCTATGAATTGTTAACACCTTCTCAAAGCAAGGAAAATTTCTATATCATTAATATTATGCGTATTGTCTTCTTCTTTGGTATGATTTCATTAAGTTCATTTCGTTTAATTAGTATCTTACATCTATAAAATTCATGTGTTTGTCAGCTGAATAAAATATGATACTGTATAATATAATAGTATATCATGTTTAAACTGAGAAGTGTCTGTTTTGATTTTTCACATCTCCTCATCCGCTGTTTAAAAAAACTAAAACGGTATTTCCGCCCGAGTTTCTCACGACATTCAATTATTTAGCATCATTCGAATATAGCATGTAGCAATTTAACATTTAAGTACAATAGATTTCAGTATATTATATATAAATAATATGTAGCAGTATTTGTACCGTTGCCACCATCGATCTCAATTATTTTATATTAAATATAAATATATACAAAAAGGCAATAGATATAATATTATAATTCTTATTAAAAATACAGTAATTTAATGGAATGCGATTATAGTACCTTTTTCAGATAAAGGACTTTTAAAGATGAAAATAAACAATAACAAATGCAAATTTTTGATATATAAAATTCAAAATTATATAACTCGATGCGTAATGAATCAATAAATAGGGACACATGGGAGAAGATTCAATAAATAGAAATATAAATTTCGTAACATTTGTTAATATTAATAAAAAAAATTTGACAAGAACTTGAACAAATTTTCAACAATAAATCGAATTCGCTAACAACCACACGAATCAGCTCCTCTGAAAGTATCAATCATTTAAAATCGATGACCGTAAAGGTATAAATACTTGCAAATTATCGCAGTTTCTTGTATAAAAAATTATTATGAACAACATTTAAAAAATTAGCATTAACGAAACTTGTTCCCACATATTAACATTTATACTTTAATGAGTATGGGCTACATGCATATGATTATAATGCTAGTAGCTCCTGTATTCGCTTGACACATATATCAGATCCATCACTAGCTTCTTTTGAGACCTGTAAGTGTAGATGAATAAAAAAGGGGAACATTGTAAATATTAATTGCGTTCAATTTTGACAAGAGCTTCCACTTACCGATGTCAGATTCAGAAATCCGTGCGGTAAACCGGGTACTATATCAAGCGTAACTAATACACCAAGCAATCGAAGTTTTCTTGCAAACATGACGGAATCGTCGAGGCAAGGATCCAGTTGTAGCGTCTGCAAATGCAGTTTCAATGTTGCATTATTGTGAGAAACCTCGAATAAATGTGAAGAACCTACCAGCATTGCAATAGGCGGTAATTGTGCTAAAAGATTATCCGATGCGAGATAGGGACTTAAAAATGGATCCCTGGGCACCGTGAATATAAAGTCTTCCACTGGACACCTTGTACTTTCCATATCCAACTCTTTGGACTCTCTATGCTTTCCTGAAAGCGACCACCCAAAGAGTGACCACGATTTGCCATTTCTTGAAATATTGTTCACGCTATCCGCACCGTTTCCAACATATGTCGAGGCATTTATACCGCTGTTTCGATATAAATCCAAAAATCTTTTAATGTATTCTTGAGATTTCGCTCCCTCTGTCGGATTTTCTACACCTACTACATCGAAGAATGTTAATAACAAATTACTTAAAAGCAACACATCAGAAAGAGTATAGCCAGATAAGGTCTTTCTTTGAATGTCTTTGAATGTCTTTCTTTGGGGGCCCTATCGAATGGTATGATAAAAGATCAATTTGGTTTGAAAGCATATTTGACCAACTTATCCAGCTGTACCCTTCGTACACGAAATATTTGTAATCTCTGTACCATCAGCTTCTGTTAGACTAACAGAATTCAAAGTGGTGTCAGATGGTAAAGACGCTAATTTGTGCGCGTCGTTTGTCTCATCCCCATTGGGACTGAGAGCTAACGCTATCAAATCGCTCTCACTGACTTCTGCAAAGGACTCTGTGTCGGATTTGTTATCATCCCCTATATCGTTTTCTTTTTCCCTGCAAATTCAATAAATTGAGAATTAATAAATAGTAGATTAATAGTAGATAAATAGTAGTTATTTGAAATTGAAATTCATTTGTCTGTGGGTGATTTACTTTGCTATTTTCTTAATATCTGAAGCTGCGTATGCTTTCAGGCAGCGTATAAGAAATCCCATAGGTAACAACGGATCCGTCACAGAGAGGAAACGTGAAGGCGACAATACGAAATCGACTAGGACTGGGGTATACGCCATAAACATTGCGTCCGGTTTTCTGATGTTTAGTTCTATACACCTTAAGGTGATTCCCAAATTTAAGTTGGCCCCGGCAGAATCACCTGAAAGAAGTTAATCCCGTAAACTACGAGTAACAGGAAAGCGGAAGGAAATATGATAGTTACTTACCAGCGAGAAGTATTTTCTGCGCTGTACTACCAAGCAAAGTACTTGAATGATTTAAAGCCCATGCATACGCGTATAAAACTTCTTCGAATGCTCTAGGGAATGGAGCTTCAGGTGCTAAACTGTAATCTATACTTAAAATCGGTATGCCAAGGTTTATTGCCCATGTCCGTAAATAAGTTTCATGGGATAATGAAGTCTGTGCTACGAAACCACCGCCATGGCAATGAATTATCAGCTCGTTCGACGATTCTAGCAATTCTCCTCCTACTCCACCTGAACCAATCTGAGAAAACCATGTACTGCACATAAGTAAAATCAACGATCCACAAAAATTTCTTATTCGATTAAGTGAAACGCTAAGACAGTAGGAACAGTTGAATATTCAATTTATTCTAACTATACTTAGATCACATGAATTGTCTCTTTACCATTCCTACGCGACGTTTAAAACTCAATAATCTAACATGGATCGGCTTCTTTCCAATGTGACTGTGCGGTATTGGAATTGACACTGTTTTCCCATCCAATGTGGAAATCGTCAATTCTTCAGGTGGAATAGAAATTATCTGATTTATTGCCAAAGATTGAGATACCATAGCCGGCAGTCTACGTGCTAGATCTAATAAAGTAATTGACAAAATACATGAAAAAGACAGTGGCGAATTACGTTTTTTCATTAAAGCGAATGATCGTAGTTTACCAGTCTCATTGAGAAACCAAAAAGCTTGACAAAATGATATATCAGCACGTTGGGAGAGATCAACAATACGACGTGCCCTTGTCTCAGGGTCTAACACGTATTTAACAGAATTAGTACATCGTGACAACAGTGTTCCATTATCATAAAAGACTTCGCTAAATGCTGCCATAGCGACCAATATAGTTTTTATTACTGGCTTGAGCGTATCGGCAAACTGAAATAAATTGATTCTGTTATCTATAACGAGTTGATTAGAATTTCTTAGATAATCATGTTTCCGTTAATATACCTGAAATCCTAAACATCTGCCGTAAAAGCAATACTGGTTAATACTATCCATTTTAAGTAAAATATCGTGGGGATTATGATCATCGTCTATGAAAAGAGACGGTCTACCATCAGCCATTTTCTCGCTCCACGAGTATAGAGTTTGTAAATGTTCTAAACAAGTGTATAAAGATGCTAATAATTGCAAACATGCTTCTATTTCTCTGTAAACATTTGTGCGTAAAAATAGAAGAGCATTAATTTACTCGTCGACGTTCATCTGCTTGTACACGAAACTTCGAACAGAATATTTACCTCATGTAATAACTTTTACGAAAAAATATAGAATCTTTCTGACAATATATTTGGTGACAGATTGCACGTGAGTGTATGATACATTTATCTATTAAGACTAGAAAACTTCTATACCCATTGCCAGGAACGTCTACATCCAAATCAAACATCGGTGCAAACCTACTGATTTCTTTATATAATGGTTGCACCTGTTCCAAGTGGTCCAACATTGCCAAATGGGCAGCCCTGATTCTGATACCATTTTCATCTTGATGCGACATAAAATATTCTGCGTTTGCCTGGCATAATTCTCGCAATGCCCCCCACTGCAGGGGCTCGTAGTCTTCGAATGGTCTTTCAAAGTCATCATTGAGAGACATCTGAATTATTTATTGTTTCACCGTGCGACAGTCAATTTTTAACTAACTATTTTGTGGTTGAATACAAGTACAGAATCTGTAAAATAATAATTATGCTATTAGTTAATAAAAATACAATATATGTACAATATATTAGGTACTATGATTCGTAATATATATTCATAGATTACTACGAATTGCTAACAAATATTTGTTCAATTTAATTAACATTGAATAGTACCTGTGACGTTCATGGTGTTAGTAACTTATAAGGTTAGCAATAACGCGATGTACACACCACTTCTGAATGATCCGTAACTTTTGTTATTTACACTACATCACGCCCACTCGTGCAAAACTTTCTATGTACATTACGGTCCGTGTTCAACGGTTCAACGTCAATTTTTATTTTGAATTTGACATTTGCTACATGCCTATCGTCGCCGCCATGACTCTTTTAGGATCGATATCAATATTTTACAAACAAATAACAACCGCTATTTACGAACACGATACATTTGCAAAAGTCGAGCACTTTTGAATGGAATAAGATTCGCGATCGAAGACTGTCTCGTTTCAAGTGTAGTTAATGACTGCGCTACGCACGTATTGATTACTCCATCCGTAATAAAAGAAAATGAAGCACTTGAAGTTCAAACGATGAACGAGCCGAGCAAAGTTTACGTAAAAATAAATACACATATAGTTCAAGTTTAATTGCCAGATAATAGCCAGTCTACCGAACGCTCGGAAATGCTTGCTTATATTCTGATAATACTATTAATTAAGATGATAGCAATATCAATTAGAGACGAGATACTTACCAGAATGTGTACACATTCGCGACGTTTTCAACTTATTTATTTGCAATAATCGCGAATGAAACGAGAACAAATATTATTACGGTTCGATGATTTCCTCGAACTGACGGTGCAGAACCGACAAGTAACAATTTGAACAGTTTTCGTAATCGAGGAAGTTCGCGATAGGCAACTATATATATTGCGTTAGACGGACTAATCATATAATGATAAAAAGCAAATTAAAGAAACCGTTAGCTGTCTTTGGCATTCAATCATCTACGATTTTTTTATACGCGGACGCTCTTTATGGCGGCGTTAAATATATACTTATGGAGGTCAATGATTCATTCAAATTACGTTTCCGTTGCGAATAAATAATTTATTTTTACTGTTCCATTTGCGAATGAAATAGAAACGGAGTTGCATCTAATTTTTTCACCGCGTGACAGTTATTTCAGGAAAAAAGTCAGCGATTTGAGTTAAAAATCCCGCCATTTCGTAAATATACATAATCAAGATTTTTTATTTATTCTGGATTAGACCATTGCCACATTATAATACTAATTAATGTAATTGTTCATCTTTTGTTTTCGATCAGCGGAAGGATTGGAATCATAGCTGTATAGATAAAACGTGCTCTATAAAAAAATATAATTAGCAACTATTATAATATGCATTTATACTCACGATAGAAACGACGATCACCAGACTGTGGATCTTTATGGGCTTTATGAGAAGCTGGGAATGAGAGAAAATTTGTTAGATTCCAAAGATTTAAGTTAAGAGAAAAATACAATGAGTGTACAATAAAAAGAATCCACAGTCCGGTAATGCAGTTTACGCGCGCGATAAGACCGTCTGCAATCACCGAATGAGAAGTGACTGTGAGACGTGAGTGGACCTTTGTAATTTATTTATTGATAAGTAAAATTACATATATCCACAAACACAATACGTTCTTTCACGGAGTGTAATAATGCGATAAAATTTGTGAGTGGCGAGGAGAAATCCTTGTGATGGAGAAAGAGGGAGACTGGTGAAGAGGGGAAGTTCGGGGGGGGGGGAGTGGGAAAGGGGGTGAGAATTATTACTTTTATTCTCCGGTTTAGTAACTTTTTTCTACTCGTCAAAGAACGGTCGCAAAAGCGTTCTATAGCAAACGTGTTAGTTTCCGATCCTACGATTAAAAGAGAACTGATAAAAATTCGGTTTTTTTCTTTTGCGTTCCCCGTAAGTTCGAGCTGCGTCTCGGCTCCGTTGGTATGTATTTATATATATATATTGTTTGTCCCGATGCCAGATGGTCGTCTATTGAGCGTCGATTCATTATCGAATTTGGTTGATGATTAATCCATTCTCGGGCCGTCAATTATCGGTCATCCCGCACAAAGCCATGATCCTCTTTGTTTCGAAGATCTAGCCTGCTGATAAATCGTGTGACCGATACACATTGGTAGCGCACGCATGACTAGAAGGTATACACTATACACAGTTCCATATGATAATATATATGTATAATGTGTTTCGCAGAAAGAAACTCGATTTGGCGCGAGGCCGCTTATTGTTGTTGTTTTCTTTCGGAATAGCGACACGAGCATAAGATCGAAAACTATAACAATTACATGCGCTGTATAGGCGTTACACATCGATACCGGTATATTGCACGTTACAATTCGGCTCCCTTCCTCTTTTTCTCTCTCTCTCGCATGTTTACATCATGGTTGGACTGTGATCGACACGTTCGTTAAAAAGACGCGGGAATATATATAGATAGAATCGTAAGAATTCATACAATACCCGAAAAAACTGCAAAAATAAAGTTTAGTTCCGTTATTATTCCCATTCGCGCCGGCTTCTCTAAATCCGAACCGCTCGCTCTCTCTCTCTCTCCCTCTCTTTCTCTCTCTCTATGCAAAGGACGTATTTATTTTTCTCTTTTTGTTCCTTTTCCTCACTTCTCACGTGTCATCTTCTCTCTTCGTCTTTTTTTCTTCTCTCTTCTTCTTCTCTCGTTTTTTTTTTGTTCGTTTTAAGCTAAGTTAATTACCACGGTAAGTACTTATTACCTCTTTACAAAAATCAATTCTTAAACTTATACAGGGTGGCTCGATGCGAGTTCACAGTATGTTGATGGGTGAACCCGGCCGCCGCGACTATAACCGTCAAAACGAATCTCGTCTAACAACTGATATGCTTCCCAAGGGACACCCCGAGTTAATACTGACGGATGGATAACCGTTAGGTTTCCCACGATGCTCGTTGAAGTAAACAACGTATCCCTTATCCGTTACTCCAGTCACGCACACTTCCGTCTCGTAAAAGATTATGTTCTTCAACGAGCACGAAGCTTTTTCTTCCTCTCCACCGATCCTCGGAAGATAGCACGCGGACATTGAATTTGGTAAGCCCCGGTTTCTGGTGTTATTCACGTTGTATTTTTTGGTAGCTGTGAATAATACTTTCGCCAATGTGGGCCAGTCGTACAGGGCGTTCCATAATAGGTGATGTTCGTGACAATCAAAGGCGAAAATCAAAGTTGCAGAGTGATTTTAATCGTTGATAGTTTGACGACAAATCCATAATTTCACTTTTCATTTTCGTCTGATATTGTCGCAGTGATTCGCCCCTTTTTGAACACCCTGTAGACCGCCGCGCGTATCATCTTCGTATATATTCTTTCCCGATAACAACGAAACCGAAAAATCGGAACAAAATCGCCGAAACAATGAGAATAGCGTTCTCTCGACGAGGGACAAGAGCGTCCTCAACATCTGTGAATCCGTATCAAGTCATTTTATATACGCGACGTGTTTAATGTTTTTCTTTTTCCCTCATTTTAACGACTATACGCTATAGGTACATAATGTATAGTTAATTTGATAGGTGTACATGTATATGTATATGTATATTGTTCATATATTACGCACGCACACACACACGTGCACACGAACATATATATTTTATATATAGATATTTATATTATCATTATTATTTATTAACGCATTGATGCTATGCTTTTTTTTCTTGTATCCATAGACATATAGTTAATTGCTATCATTTTTTTTCTTTTTAAATATATCTAAAATAATATTTTTAACACTCAGCGATGCGCGAATGTGTGTGCCCGCGTGCGTTATTTTTTTTTTCTTTTTCGTCGGCACATTCCTTTCACCGGAGTTGCGTGAGACAAAACAGTCCATGTGTCTGTGTGTGTGTGTTCGTTCTCTAAACGGGAGGCAGCTGCTTCAAACGTGCGCTTAGGAATCCAAGGATTCATTAATCGTCTCCCCGGTTTGCGCAATTCCGCTTAATTTATTTTAGCAAAAAGAGAATTAGCATTGTCTGGAAACAAGGAGACCATATAAGGTATGTATGTATGTAGTAGGTAGAGGATACAACATTCACAAACGATGAGCGACTTTTTAACCCCTTATAGTTCGCTGGTACACACGCACACCGGTGTACCAGCAACATGGAAAGGTTACGACATTATTATAAAAATAACACAATGAATGGGGCACTGGTAAACATCGGTACACCAGGCTTGTTATTTTTTTTCTATCACAAGTTTCGTTTTCTTTTTCTCTCCGACGATAGAAAAAATCAATCCTTCGTAGATCCTAATCGGTAATGCCGAATAAAAGAGGAAAAACACGTTTCTCTCAATGCCTCGGGACACGTGCCCTATAAAGGGTTAATTACACGATCTAGTAATCGTTCGGTCTCGAAAGCGTCTTACAATTGTAGTCAACATAATACTTGCGCGGCTAACATTGTCATTGTACAGAAAAAACGCCTGTCGAATCTATACATTACACTGATCGGTCGATACCAAGGTATATCAGGCTAATAAAAAAGAAATAAAACGTGCATGATTCATCGAAAACAAGTGAAAGCTGTGCTTTCCCACGCGACCCTGGCTAAAGTGCGGCCTACTATCATCTGACCATATACAAATATATAAGCATTAAACGTGTAATATATTATCGTCATCATATATATATATATAATTAATATCCTAAGATAGTTATTGTATGAACCATCTTTCGAAATCATAGAAAAACGTAATGATCAAAAGAAGATGGAAGGGTGGGGGGCGGCGGAGAGGGAAAGTAAAAGAGAGAGAGGACAGAGTAACAGAAAAAAGAAAGGAGGCAGGACGTAGAAACGAAAAGTTAAAAAATAGAAACAACGAGAACAGAGAAACGCTTTGCATCAACGGTCGCCACTTAGTCGAGCTAGAATCGAAGGTACTAATGCCACTCAAAAAAACTCTTTGTTAACTGTTCCTCTTATTCGGTAGCCCAGGCGTGACTCTTTCGACTCCGTTCGCGTCCGGGAACGGGGAAACGGCTCTCGGCCGAGTCGAACAGAGCTACTGAACATTTTCCGTGCATACATTCGGACAGCACCTCGATAATATAGTGGACTTATCGTATGGAATGATAAAATATCTCGTTTTTCTCATTAAACTTTAGATACGTTCACGATTCTCAATTATTTTTTTTCCCCTTAAGTATAAAGTTGTATAATCTAATGTAGACGTTAAGTACTGAAAAGGTCGCTGAAAAAATCAGGCAGTGGGAATCGAACGGAGATGGAAAAAGACAGCTGCATCACGAAGGTGAACGTGCATTCGATTTGCCGTTCTGATATTTTAAGAGCGTTTCTTTTTTTTTATCGATTAGCATACACCTTTTTTCCCGTTATTATTCATTATTTTAATCGGATTATACTTTGCTGTTTTTCTTTCGCCGTGCAAGCCGCTACCGCTGCCTATCGTCTTTAGTTTGTGTTTTTTCTTTTCACGTATTATGGTTCAAGCTGCGCAACCTTTATTGCCATTGACTATCTCCGAAAATATCAGAACTGAGAAAATACAGCAAAGAGCGCAACAGCCACGTGTATTCCCGTCGCCGAGAAACAATGAATTGTCTGTTGTGTAAACTGACCGTCGCGCCGGCTCCTTTCATTAAAAGGACAATTAGCGGAGTAAACGATTCGGCTCGTTATTTTCCGTTATTTCGTTTTATCGTGAGCGCTCCTTCCTGCGTTTTTCAAAAATACTCGATAACATGTATGACAACGAAACGAAAACAACGTGTATGAGATACTTCCGAAGATGATTATGTGTTTTCCTCCCATATATGGCACATTGGCGTGTTGCTTTCTCTCTCTGCGAGTCGTCTCGTAGATAATCTCGATTCGCGTGGGAACGTCGCACGCGGACGCTCCAGATATTGTTGTGAGCATTGCTTTATACATGTCAGCGGAGCATAAAGAATGAACGTGACACGTCGGTAGGCTATATAAAGGGACGTCGCATAATGATACTGTATTGCAACATCTATCACCCTATGGACAGATTTTATATTCCACGTATCACTAAAATGCAAATCTCTCTATATACTTCGGAATCTTCGGAAGAACCTCGGACCTGATCAGGTATCTTACACTAACAAAATACTATGATATTCTTGAAGAACATACGCGAGAACGGACAATTAAGACCAGTTTTCAAATAAAATTCTGTAGTTCCAAGATGGCTAACTTAATCTTTCACCTCGAAGTATTTGTATGTAGGATTTTCGTATCCATTGATCTGCATGTTCGAGACGTGTCGCTCCTCTGGTGTAGCCGCTTGATCGACTTCGATGAAGCCCTGTTCAATTCAACGAAAATTATTAGTACAACAATATAATTGTGATAAGGTCGAAATAATACAATTATTTCGATTTACAAATCGGTATGATTTTCTTTTCTACCTGACTGTGGGGGCTTCTCGCACTACGTCTTTTGAATACTGCCACGCCAACTATCGCAGCAGCCATAAGTGCTATTCCCGCGAACGCAAGTGTGAAGTAGACTGATGTACTCTCCCTACGATACACTTCCCCTCTAACTGAGTATCCCTACAAACATAGTAATCAACATTAGAAATAGTCCAACAATTACAGCTACATATCAAAGAATTTTGGGTTAACCGTCCACGATCTAATTATTTTCAAATCTAATCCGAACGTATACAACTTGGAAAGCGTTCTATAATTTGTCACGGCATTACAGAGGGTCAATATAACAAGTACTATGTGAAACAAAGCAGGAATTATTTACAACTTGATCTAATATATTAACACGTTCGGCACCCACCGGTTAAAAATAGTCAAATTAATTTTGTAGATTGTGTCGTTTAAAGTCACAGTACACAGGATAATATTCATAGAGTCCATGACTTTCTTCTGATAAATTGTTTTACTATTTTATAAAGATGGTACCTGTTGAGTTTAATCAAAGATTTGAATAGTGATGGCAAACAGCGGAAGAAATGCTGGTGGCGAACGTGTTACAAAAGGAATAAATGATTCGAAGATTCATGTCAAGTAGGACTGTCTGGGCTCCGGCGTACTATGATTATTTTTACCGGTTCAGAGTGGGAAATTTCATGGGTCATGCTGTGAGCTGCTCTGACAAGTCCTTCACTGTGCATCGCGGCAACAGCCGAGGATTGTTCTGGTTGTTGTTGTGGCTGAGTATCTTTGTTATCGTTTGTGGAGTCGTTCTCTTCCTGTTGCGCCTGTTCGGTACGTAATTCGCCGCGTTCCGCTTTGCGTTGCTCCTTGCGTGCTCGCTCGAGTTCCTTCTGATGCTCTTTTTCTACGAATAAATTTTCTTCACAATGAAACCACTCGAAAGAGCAACCCGTTAACAATTGATGAAATCCATGATACCTTGCTGTTTGCTGGTAACGTCAGCCTGATATTTGTCTAAAATCTCTGCTTCCGCTTCGCGTGTCATCGCTAACAGCAGTCCAGGAGTCTCATCTTTGCTCCTGAGGGCCAAAACGTAATCATCCATAAGCCGGCCAATTTTTGCGCTTAAATCAGGATACCTAAATATAAGGAATGAAATCTCCCATGAATACTGTTTCTACGAGACAAAATGCGTGTTCTGAATGCTCGAAATTTCAGAGATCTACAGGTTCTGCGATCGTCGTTGCGTTTCGTTTGTCTAGCACATTACCGTTCTAACATTAACAGGCTCTGATTGGTGATTCTGTCGATCTCCGCCAAGTGTTCCAGGGTCGCTGGTTTCTCACGCTGCGCTTGCTCCAGGCTGCTGTCCAGTAGGTGTCTATAGTGAGCGATGGTGTGGTGTCTGTCCTTGTGCAGGGCTCGGAGCAGTTTCTGCAGACACTTCTGGATGCGGTGCATCTGAACAGAGAATCGAACGTTGTGAATCTGCCTCGCTTCCATAGGCTTTTAACCCTCTGCACGCTCATGTCGACATCAATTTTATATTCACGGGAATGTCCTCAGCCTGAGAAACTCAATTTCAGAGAAAGACGATGCACAGTGGGTTGAAACGCGAAAAACGCGGACAAAAGTCATTTTTCTGACCAAACGAAAAATGTAGAATTGTATTATTAACTTGTCAGTAGATAAATGAGGCATCATTTTCTGCATTTCATTTTCAACTACAACTATGGTAGATGGTAAAGTTTGTAATGTCCTTGCAAATACATCGAGCATGCGGTGTTATCATATGCAAATGCAGCATATCCGAAATGAATAACTTGGACAATATTTCCACCCGATTTTTCGGAGATCTTACCAATTTAAAGTTTGGCCTTACATCGTTGCATTGCCGCATTCGTTTTTTGTTTTGTGTTAATTTGAATTCAGCATTCGTTTTTTGCAACATGTTAATTTGAATTCAGCACCTCAAAACCTATAAAACTGTACCATTTTTATTAATTTAAACTTAGAAGTAGCTTCAGAAATGATTTTTTTGTCCGCGTTTTTCGCGTTTCAACCCACTGTGCGATGGCTCTTTTAAAAGCACTACTAAACAGTTACTAGTGTTATGTAGGATACACTGTATTATTCTACAAACTTCAAACAGGCTTAAATGTTAATCCCATATGCAGACCTTGTGGTCTTCGATCATGTATGCTTCGATAAGTGTTTGTTTTAATCATCGTGGCCCATATGTGGGACGTGGGACTGAGAACAAGTTAAACATACGTGTTCTATGTACTTCAGAATACGCGTTCATATAACTAAGAATCCACTGGGCTGTTATAATAGCGGTTAAAGGTTCGTATGTATGAAGTTCAGTATTAATTGGCTTGGATAAACGAGATTCTACTGTCTTCTGAAGTACATTCTAAATAACAGGGAATTGTTGAGTATAAAACTGAGAAAGAGTATGGTGTGCAAAGGATTAAGAGCATAGCATCGCAGCGCGTCCATCAGCTTACATTTGGCGGACTCTCGTTCAGAGCAGCAGTGTAGCAGGACATTGCTTCCTCGTTCCTCTGTTTAACTGCTTCCTGCAAATGAATCATAACAAATGTTGTAATCCATTGTGAAGTGTGGCTCTTTAATGTTACTTCGGAGATAACACAGTGATTAATTCATCGTTAACTCGGTTCTAATCGATGAGATCACGTACTTGTACTCTCTGCTGGTGCATAGCACTTAATTGATGCTTCTCCACAGCGCCATTCTCTTCCAAAGCTGCGACAGTCTCTTGGAATCGTGCAGTCATCCATCGTTTGAAAGCGTCAGCAGCAACCGGATCGTGTTCACGAATATCTTGGTACTTCTCCTCGAGATCGCTCCAATCCTTCATCACCTAAAACCGTTGTAGCACAAAGATTTCGACACTGGTGTTCCGCGTGATAATAACTGTCTCTCGAAATTCGACTCGGTCTCTCCTAATCACTCCTAGCCACTCTCCTTGCTTAAAATTTGTACGAAAACAAGTTTTTCATTAGACAAACATGCTGCGTTTACAGTGACATCTCGTTTCACGAACCTTCTAGCAACAAAGTCTTGCTGTAATAATCCCCAAATATTTTGTTCAGTGATTATTGTTAATTTGTTGTATCGATGCGTTCTCCCTTAACCAAACAAATGTCTACCCTATTTTATGCAGCCCGGTTAAGTAGCAATGCCCACTTACTTTTGTCACTTTCTCTTTGTGCACTTCTTCGAGTCTCATTTGTGCTTGCTTGTAACTTTGGTGCTCGGATCGCGGGTCGAAGTGTGTTAGGTACGGATCAGGTGTGCTCTGAGACTGCGAGGACTGCTGCGTGCTGGTGCTAACTGGCAACGGCATCGCAGTCACGTCCTGTTTCGGCTTCTCCGTTGTCGAAACTGTCGTTGATAATCGACTGCGGGAAAGGAAATTATCAAAGGAAGTTATCAAGCATCAAATAGAAAAAAATTACAAAGATTCACCATTTTCGATGACTTTTACCTTGTCGTAGTGTCGTAATCGTCGAGGTACTCCTCGTCGCTCTCGTCGTCGTCGGGTTGATCGCTGAGCACGTCCTCAGGGTCCGCCTCAGAATCATCGTCGTCATCCGCGTCTGCGTCGAGGTCATCCTCGTCGTCGAGATCGTCCTCATCTTCGTCGATATCGTCGTCTACACTCTTCGGAATCGGCAGGTCGATCGGTTTCTTCGGCTTCACATTTTCTGCAAGTACATCACGAAGCGATGATTTTCCTGAGAGTCTACTGCTAGGTAATACTTTGGTTCTCTTTCTCACTCACACTTACTTTCATTCAATATTTACTTTCTCTCGCGCTCGTGTGGAAGAATGCTATTCTCTACATACCAATTAGTTCTCTCAACTTGAACATTTACTCGTAAAATTGAACAACCGTTAAACATTGAGTACTTTCAAACAGCGAAGCAGCCAGGATAACATCGTTGTGGACGGAACTTCGTTTGCGAAAAGACTTCCGGCTTTCCAAGGAAATAATTATCATGAGATTACTCGGTCAGCTTTGTCGGTAGCCGCGCGAAGCGTTCCAGAAACGTAATTTACTGATGCCCATTCGCTTTTGACCGAAAAGCCAAGCCCCGTGGTCGCAAGACGGTGCGCAAAGCGAACTTCATTCTCGACGTATTAAAAAGCCCGAGGGGAAATCTACATGTGCATTTAGCTCGTGGCTTTCTGAATCGTTCCGCGAAAATGCGATTCCCTGAAAAAGAGAGCCGGATTCTGGCAACAAAGGTTGGAAACCAGTTTTCCGTGGTCAAAGCTTTGGAAGTTTCATATTTCGACAAATTTTTTCTACCAATTGAGAGCTCCTCGAAGCTTCAAAATCTAGAATATTGGCCATTTTAGACAGTTATTAACGGGGTTTTTCCAGTCCATCGTGCGATGTTGAGATATAGGGTCTCGCTGGTTCCGAAAATTCACCCTCCTCGCGAGGAGCCCTTCCCCGCATATAACACGTCCCTTTCCCACCCTGAAAAACTCTAATTTGTCTCTGTTATGCTGAAGAGGGCAGCCGTCTTGACTAACTAGGTTCTCGAGATGTTCCATTCTCCGAGAATAGACACGCTGATGAGCTGACTTCTCGAGTTCTGCAAAGGCAGACAAAAGCTTCGCCCCGACGACGTATCCTCCCGCTGTGCTATCCTTTTATCTGGGTCATGTGGCGGTTGCGTTGGCAGTTTTTTTTCGCCCGGGGAATATTAGTATGTCTATCGCAAACTGTTGGTGGACTCTGCGCCCACGCAAAACGGCCAGAAACAGGAGATCCGATCGGTAAAAGTGGAACCGATCCCTGAGAGCTGATCTCTGCGTTGCCTGTTGCCATTAACAGTTTGGCTGCCAACCCATTTGGCTCAAAAATTATATAATTTATTCAATCTCAAGCTATATCCACACTGGACCGACATCGAGCAACTTTTTGTCGCCTCTTGTGTTCGTTAAAAAAAAAAGAAGGCAACAAGAGTTGTTTCAGTGTGGACATAGCTTTAGAAATTTTCTGATCGACGACTATAGAGAATTATGCTACAGGTTCCCCAGCTCAATCACGGAGTCCTAACAATTGCGATACCAGGTCTCGCATAAAAAGGTCGAATAAACTTTACACGCATTGTTATTTAATTCTTCAACCGATTAAACTGAAAAGTGTATTCTGTTCTCTGCACAGCAGCGCTCGTAATTATCTGAATGGCTTCAAACGATCAAAGAGTAGAATGCTGTGCTCGACAAATCAAAACGTTTCGTTTCGAGTGCTTATGGACTAGACTAGGCACTCGTTCTTTGTGTTTCAGTACTTTTATTTGCTTTTATTAACGTTTGCTGTGTTCTCCATTCTTCTAGGAAACGTGACTTTTATATTACGAAATACTTCAACCCCTTCAATTTTAATAGTAGCAATATCCAATATTTGAGACTTGGAACACGTACGTTATACAATGAAAGGAATGCTAGTTATTTCAATAAACTATCGTACGTGTTGACAGTGGTATGGAATTGTAAAATACAATCAAGTTAGTTTCCGAGTCTTCGCCGATGACTTCAGTTTGAGGACGAATTCCTTTTCTTTCGACTACAATGGTGCCCCTACTTTCCAGATCTTCTATAAGACAGAGGCTTTCAACAGAAACTTGGAAAGTATGATTTATGCTGTTTTAGCTCGTAGTTGCAGACTATCTCTATAGCAGCAGCTCCAACCGGAATAGTCGTAGTCCAAAGAGACCGAAGATGTTCTACCATATACATTTGCGGATGCAGATCGCCATAAGTCATAAGTTTTCCGTACCGAGAGATTGCGGTTTCATGCTCGAAATATCAATAACCGTATCCGTAGACTCTGCTATCCTCGCGTTCGCATTTTCAGAAAGAATCTTTCATACATTGTCGTTTTCACAGAATTCACAGGTGGAGCGAATGATATTTACTGTTAATATTGTTAGAATAATCGAACACGCACAAATTCAATTTGCCAAACTCTCCATGCAAATGTAAACTCTGTTACACATTCGCCATTGTCGTAGTAACAAGCAAACACAAATTCTGCTTCCTAGCTCATCCGAAACTGAACTCAATTACGTTTAACATCGTTGTTATTGTTATTAACATTACAAGCGTAACGAGGTACTCCTGTAACCCGGGCGAACATCACATTTTGAGTGGAAGAAACACACAAAAAATCGTCGAAACATTTATTTCAGGAAATACAGTGCAGTTCGCGATGGAAGATTATTCAGAATTTCTTTGAGAGAAAGGTAATCGACAGGAAAATATTTTCATGTATGCTACGATTTCCTAATTTCTAATTTTTTGCGAAATGTGTAAACTTCGTCAAGCCTGTTGACCTCCTCTTGACTCCCCAAGGACATTTCCCACTAATTTCTAAATACATACAGCCACCGATTCGCATCCCCCAGCCATATTTTTCTGGCGTCCATGGGAGGCTAGCGCTTCCAGCGAATCAACCCCTGTAATACACATGGAAGGCAGCGCGCGGATACAGACCAGACAGAATTCGGTGGAACGAAAACTCCCCTATTTATGTGCTGGCCACTGTGTCCGCGGTTTTCGCATACAACCGCAGACATGCTAGCGCAAACGTGGAGGGTCTGGCCGAATGAACGAACGGACGAGCTTCGGCTAGCAAACGAACGAACGGGCGGACGAACAAGGGGTGTGCACCGGTTCTTGTCTAAGCGAGGGTGGGTTTTGTAGCATGGTTGGTGATTCACCGGCGATTCCTATTGATTCTAAACTACGTGGAAACAGCATCGGGGCACTGTATCGCAAACTGTCTGGCGTCTGTGCCTCCCTCTCTCTCTCTCTCTCTAGTCTCTCTGTGCCGAGCGATCATCGGACACGGGGTGTATTAGGGTCGGGGGTTTATTAGCTACGCGTAGTATAGCCAGCACACCCCCGAGCTACGCTCTCGCGTCGGCGTCCATTGGAAAGAAAAAGATGCGCAGGAACGAGCGAAGTCATAGCGTTACGTTGCGCAGTCGTCGGGAACGTCGACGAACGTTATTGATTGCACGAGCGAGCAAGACGGAAGCAGCGACGGGGGTGAGTGCCGGTTGCCGGGGACCAAGGGGTAGGAATATACCCAGTTTCTTAATGCACCCTACTCGAGCGTTCGCTACACTGTATGGAAAAAAATCACGGTCCGGGAAACGACACAGATTAGACGGTTTCCTAGTGATCGAAGCGAACCGGCACCCTTTTGTTTCGAGAAAAATGCTGCTCGAACTGTTAGCGTAAACTGTACAATGATTGACACCCTGAGCCAAAATCGTAGTAAATATCTTTTTATCTTTTTTTGAAATGTTTAAACGAGCTTAACTTGCTATTATTATAAACTAATAGAGATTCTTCAGCAAAATCAAACAGGTTTACGGGTCATAAATCTTTTGTTATAAAATATATTCAGTGAATAACAATCGTAAGACAAATAGTACATTGGCACAGTAAGAAGTAAACGTTAAACAGGCTATTTGTTTTATAATTAAACATATACGCACTTGGTAGATAAACAATTTTAATAAAACACTATTTACACTGTTTACGCTTACAACGTTGCTTTGAGATATAAATAAGAAGCAATATAAAATGATTTTCTATAGCAGGAATTCTTAATATTTGTCGTTTAAGTCAAAAGTGCCAATAACTACTGCAATGCCAGCAATAGTACAGTTTACCCTGTGCTCTAAGAGGAACGCTTTGTGGGAGGGAAAAAGATTTTTGAGAGGAAACTAATTTTTCATTTCGTACTCGTGTATCCACGAATTCGCTAGTTATGGCTGTTTTTGTGAGATACAAGTGCTGCGCAAGGGTGGTTTCTATGTGCATATTCATATCCCACTTTTTTCAATTAAATATTTGAACTTTTTGAATCCTCAAGCCAAACACAGACCTATCGATACTTTCTGTACGAATTTTGAATGTTGCATATCCATGAATTCGCGAACCATGCCTGTTTTGTTTCAAACTCCAGGGCTGCAATCTCTACACGTGCTGCTATTGATTAACCCTTGTGTCAGCACCCAGCATTTTCTACGATGTTCAGTAACACTGTGGTTCGCAGTTTCAACGGATATTTTTATTCCTCGAATGCTAATCGTTTTACTAGATTGCAGGATTAGTAGGACTAGAGAATAACATAATTTTCAACCTCTTGAAATTATTAAAGAAAGGAGGATTTTGATTGTTTTGGAGAAAACTTGAAGCAAAGAACAATTGATTTCTCGAAATTGATGAATCGAATTCCTCCCGACGCACAGTGTGCCGAACCATTGACAAAAATCGGAAAAGTCACTGCTTCATGACGATTTAAAACTATGTTCATGTTCATACTATGTTAAAATGTGCAAATAAATCATTTTTTGAAAAAAAATTAAAAAAATTCAGCAGGAAATTAGTTACAAGCGAACCTGTAAGCGAATTTTAGGAAGATCAAATAGTACATCGGTTCATAGCGTAACTTGTTTCCGTTGTGTTATGAACAAAAGACGTTTGTAAGAAATAATCTTTTTAGAAAATGATGGCTAAGGGTTGGCTAATTGTAATTCATCTTCAAAAATATTCAGTTTTATTGGTTTCCCTAATCTTTAGATAAAAAAAAATTGGATAAAAAAAAGTGACTCCAAGCAACTCTGGGATTTTGATTACGTCGTATTACTAAGATAGTATATTTTGATATTATATAAGTTAGAATTGCTACTGTTTGCAAACATCAGAGTTATTTAACAAAATATGTAGCAAGAACTGGTCAGCAAGCGAGTACGCGGATATCCACTTGTAGAAACATGAGATTTGACTGTGGTTATTGAATAAATAATTTTGATATTACATTAATTACAGATACGATTAAATAAATAAAAATTAATGTCCTAAAATTTTGTTTACAAATATCGTTTTTCAATGTTTAAATAAATGACTATACTTATAATAATATCATATCGAGATTGCTTTCAATATAAATAAAAAGAACCCACTTTGTTTCGTGTCTCTATCATCAGCAGAACAAAAGTGATTGAATTTTGTGCAAGAAACAGGCATTTCGGCGCACTGTGCGACGAGCTACGAGTAAATACGAAAACAGGACTGTTTCGCCCTGATACACCCCCACCGTTTACATCTACGGACAGAATTCTCGATAAACCCGGTTTTAATGGCGAACACATCACACAGGTGCCGCGTATGAAATGGCCGATCTCCCCTTCCCTCTCTCCGACTCCATTAAAGCGGTACACGTCGAATGATTAATGAAACAATGAGGAGCACCGTTGAAACGAATCAATGGTATTGAACGACTCGATGCACCGCGCGGAGAAAGTATATGCTCGAATCGTGAAAGGAGCCGATTAAAATGAGCACCCGCCGCAAAATGACAAAGACCGTTTTGTAACACGCATCTCGCCGCGTATATTTACGCCGCCGGATATATCCGGCCGCGATAGTAGCCCCGTTTTCCATGGATCTTTTAATCGTGTACTCTAGTTTCTGAACGCTCGTTAGATTGTCCAAGCTTTGTTCACCCTGTTGCTTTTTTCCCTCCTAGATTCAGCCGCGGTCATGGGAAATGTTAGGCATATCTCGCCTGGCACCGGACAATAGCATATTTTCTACTCTAGATACTATAAAACCTGTTAGTTCTCTGCACTCGTGTTGAAACGTGCAGAAACACAAAGATTTTTGAAAATTCAAATACGATATAGGAGATCAAGTTCAAATACAGAAGACTCATATCAAATATAGAAGATAGAACCCTAAGCAAGTTGTTGGTTCAGTTTTGCTCCTTACTGTATGAATAGAATACGAACGACGGGGTAATGAAGGGTTAACTCCGGTGGTTCTCCTAGACGGTGGTAGATGAGATACGTTTTCTTTTTCAATCGGATTTTGAATAGCATTCGAGAGCCACGTATAATTAGAATACTCTCTCTCTCTCTCTCTCTCTCTCTTTCTCTGCTTCGCTTTTTAGCATCCCCCTTGAAGAATAATTTTTTATCGGCTTAGCGGAAGCTGAAAGTTTTAATGAGTTCCAAACGGCGGAAAAACGGCGCTTCATTTGCATCAACTTGATAATTCTCGGATGAGTGTTCGTAATGCGAATTTTGAAATGGGTTGGAAGAAGGATCCTAGCTGGAACGTGTCTACGGATAATGTTTTTCGCATCCCGTCACCGGGAGAAATATGAAGAATTGCGTTTGGAAAGCGGTCCCGAATCTTTTCGCCTGCTATAATTAATTCTCCATGTTTGCGGACGTTAGCCTCAAGCTATTTGTTTCGGATGTACGGCGTTGACTGACATTTAAAACGCTGGAGCGTGTCCGTCGTACAGATTTACTAGTTTAACACTTTGCACTCGAAGCAATTTTAATTCGAAAATCATTTCTTTCAAACCAGATCATTTTTATTCTACGTAATCTTGTTTACATTGTGCACATGAAATTTAACCAGTTCTCTCATGTAACAGTTGAGCTTTTCACAATTTATAGAAAACAAATTTAATAATAATATTAAAACTGTTTTGAATAATGGTGTGGCAATTTTTACTGGAGCCTCAGAGTCGCCATTCGAGTGCAAAGGGTTAATCCACGATACATACTGCAGAACGTCCATCATCCGTACTAATCAGAGGAAGACGAGTGCTCGGATAATAAGCAGGTCGCGATTGGACTCCTTTTACTCGGAAGAGATAGGTTTAATAGAGAAGTTACATTATTTTCGGACAGTGTTCTCGAACCTCTCGGCCACGATTAATTTCCCAAGTTCATAGGCAGGCTGGAGCAGCTTGTTTCGGCCATCGAAAGTTCGCCGTTGTCTTCGATGGTCTTATTACGTCCCCGGGTAAAAAGATAAAGCGTCAAATGTTGACCAAGCAATCACGCGGGAGGAAGTTTCAAACTAAGTCAACATCGCTGGCAACCGGGCGCAAAGTTTTGGACCCGAAGTTAGCCCCAATGACATTAGCGCCACTACTCCATGCAGATCTGGCTTTAGAGTCTCTGTACACACACTTTGGGAACCAACGATTCTTGCCGTTCGGTCCATATAGACTACTTGCGGGCAGGAATCATTAGAGCGGTAAATATTAGCAAAACGGAACGTTTTCTTCCAGCCGAGCGTTCCAATAATTATAAAAGTGCCCAGTCAAGCGCCCGGAAATATTCAACTTGTCTTGCTTGCATTGGGCTGTCTTGCGACTGATTGAACCTGCTCGCGCAAAATCAATTCGCTCCGACGTGCACACGGTGCCTCTCTCGGAATTATTCGAACGACTAGAGAAATATAACAGTCTCGCTCTTCGCTTTCGCGATCGTTAATCTCGTTGGAAAGCGTTCTTTATTGTCCAAATCGAATGGGTATATTATTCATTGTTTTTCACGTCCATGTTCTCTTGTGTTTGAGGAATTCGCATATCTCATGTGTGCATTCGGATCTGCAGTTTAATGAGGATATATAGTTAATTCTTTCAGGACTCAGTTATGCATTTCAAATAATGTTTCATTACCGGAGTATATGTATACGTTAGCCACGATCATCGGATTTTGCTAAGAAGGGGATGCCACGGTTGATGGGTCACGGATTTTTCTGAAACTTGCAGTATTTGAAGATCTCATCTCCAAATGTAATTTAGCGACGCAGTAGCGCGCGATTCTCAAGATCTTCTGAGAAAATTGCATTTGAAAATCAGTTTATACGCGCGCGTTTTAAGGAGTTCGCGTTAAAAGAGGTTAACAAGAAAAACTGCTTTCGATATTTTCTTTTTCTTGAAATTGATGCCTCAATTTTAAGCCTTAAAATCTATTATTTATAAGTTATTTTTTGAGTAGAAAATGCATGTTTTTTGTTTGTGGACGTTGGGAAATAAATCGAACATAAAAATGATACAGAATGTTATATTTACTTTATTATTGAAAATTCTCTCTCTGTATTAATTACGTGCTTGTATGACACGAGCCAGGGTGATATTCGTCGTAAAAACATGGAAAACAATAATTTTTGGGGCATCCAGCACTATAAATGCAGCATTCGTACAAGAGCACCCTTTTCAGAGGACGTATATAAATATCTCTCTATTATCACAGAGCATCTGGTATCTCCAGCATGTAATTAATACAGAGAGAGAATTTTCAATAATAAAGTAAATATAACAGTCTGTATTATTTTGATGTTCGATTTATTTCCCAACACCCACACATAAAAAACATGCATCTTCTACTCAAAAAATAACTTACAAACAATAGATTTTAAGGCTTAAAATTGAGGTATCAATTTCAAGAAAAAACGAATATCGAAAGCAAGACTCTTGTTAACCTTTTAACGCGGACTCCTTAAAACGCGCGCGTACAAACCGATTTTCAAATGCAATTTTCTCGGAAAATCTTGAGAAGCGCGCGCTACTGTTTTGCTAAATTACATTTGGAGATGATATCGTCAAAATACTGCAAGTTTCAGAAAAATCCGTGACCCATCAACCGCGGCATCCCTTTGTAAGATGTAGAATTATTTTCAACGAAATATGGACTCGGTTTTAGGTTTAACTTTTCTGTATTTAACGTGTTTGCACAAATTCTCATTATAAGACTATAGATTAATATATTAGCGAGTAAAGAATGGACATTCAGAGAAACTTCGTAATACTTTTTAGAGGAGCAAATTGTCGAAAGAAATACAGTAAATGGATGGCCGGTGCACAAGGGTTAAACAGAAACGAGATAAAATGTGCGAATTCGTCGTTCGATTAATTAAGAGCGACACGTCGCGCGTCCCACACACACTCTGCTCGATGACGAATGATTGGTTGAACGAATGAATGATGAAATGATAGAATATACGTACGTTACGTACCTTTCAGGTGTTTCGGGCAGCACACGAACTCAACACCAGAGAACAGAGATATTCCGCAGGGCAGAAGCATCGCGAAGCTCCTCAGATTCATGTTCCTCTCTCTGCACGTGTCCGCTGCGGTCGCGTTCCATCTGAAACGGAAAATTCGCGGGGCTCTTTACGAGCTGACATCACCTTTGATCGAGTTCAGGGAACTCGGCGTGCCTCAAAGAGGCCAGATGAGGAGGAGCGCAAATCCTCTTACAGGGCAAACTAATTTCCCCGGCGCGGTGTCGCGGAACAATCCAAGAAAGTCGATTAAGCCCCGGCCCGACCGATCGGCATAAACTTTTCAAACGCGAACATTCTTGGAACTGTTGCGTTCCTGCTCCGAGGGTATAATAATTCCGGTAAGCGAGCCCGTTTCCGCTCAGGAAAGACGAAAGCTGTTCGCGGAATGTTCTTATTATAGTTTTACTCGGTTCCTTATAAAGAGGCTTCGCCATGTTCTAGTCTTTAACATTTAACTCTTGCGCGACCCTTAAATATGTTATAGTTCCACGAGGTTCTTCGAACAGCCTCGGTTAATGTTCGTTCGTTTTCGTTTTACGCGTCAGGCCACTGGTTTTGCTTTAAATTTAGTAGACGATTGTGAACGTTCGTGTTCTATTTTCGAAGGGATTTTATTAAATTCAGTGTCCAATGTTCGCAGAGGCGTTGCTGAGTAACGAGACAGTAGATACAGCTTAGCAATGCGGCAATTTCAGCAGCGGAACCGTATCGAATAGATCCGACAGTTAAAGTGTTAAGTCTCTGCCGAGGAGTGCGGCGTTCTCCATTTTCATTAACTATAAAACACGATCCCATGCTTTTGCCAGGTGTAGCAGAAGCACGGTTGCACGGGAATCGATAGTTGGCTCGTTGCCTTCGGTGTTCGTTGAAATTCCGTTCCTTACCTGTGAGATTCCCAGCATTTCGTCTGATTGTGGAGGTGGTCGAAGAGGCAGCCTTCCGGAACGAGCAGCGCGTCGCTTTGGAACGGGCCCTCTGAAATGAAATAGCCGTGAACAGAAACGAGAGTCGAACTTTCCGTGGAAAAACGCGCGCGGCCTGCATCGGGAGAATCCGCGAACACACAAATCGGCTTCGTTTGCTGTGCCGAGTTGGTTAGCGATTTCGCAGAGAAAGAAGAAAAAAAGATTTACCATTTCCTCTCGCGAGCGCTTTTAAAATTATTCCTCTCTATCATTTTCAAGGGAACCGTTCAAATTGATGAAAAAAGACGGGGCTGCGCGAACCTGTCGAAATTGCCACTTGGCATTCCCGACACGACGACGTTCGATAAAAATGCTTCGGCAATTTTTTCTCCTCCCAAAGTAATTTTTTTACTGTTTTTTTTATCTTTTTTGTGCAATATAATTCGATGTCCTTTTTTATGAAATTGTATTGCTTTTACTCGAAATGAAATACTCCGTTGTAATATCTATGTTTTTTTCACCGAGGTACCGTTCGAGACTTTTAATAACGTGTCTCGTAGCGAACGATTGTTCTTCATTCATTATAGTGCGTCTAATCGGATGATTCGTGATGTTTTGCAAACTTTCGGTACACCCTGTAGATACGTGTGTCTCTACTCAACTCCTTAATACGAGCTCTCTCTGCCGCTATACGCAGCACTCGACAACCCCGAAGAATCAATACAGCAGAAACTGCAAATCAGAGTCACTCTGCTGGGATTGAACGTAAACTCGTAAAAGATTCTACGGTGGCGGTCACGATCGGATTATGGGGGCCATCCCTCCGAGCAACATCGTCTAATAATTTTTCAATTTTGATCAAACGTGCTACGGACACGTCGTAAACCGCTGTACATATTCCTCCATTGAAAAATCAAGTTCAAGGCGGAACTCTTCTGCGCACGTTGCGAAACGTGGTTTTTAAACAGTTTTTTTATTACTTATATGTTTTAATTTTTACATGTTATTCAGTAGTGTGACATAAAAATTGCAAAACGATAAGCAGCTTAGTCGTAGCATAAATACGAAAATAAATTCATAAAAATTGTTAAATCTCACAACATCCACGCCGGAACGTCATCCCAAAGAGAAAAAGGCTGTCAAACAAGCCCGTACTCCATTGCAGCACTCAATAACCCATAAAAACCATATCGAAACCAATCTCAACACAATTATCATATTTTTTTTCCAAAGTTAAGGATAAGAGTCGCTTGAACTACCATATATCATTGCCAGTAAACGCAGTCTTTTTAAAGTACCGACAGGGAAATCCGGATTTTCCGTCATTTTTCGGTGATTTTAATTTCGTGCGGCCAGAATTTTTCGCCGAGGAAATACCGGAGAAATTATCTAACGCGTGCCTCGCTAATTGCAATGTTCCAGATTTTATCAGAAGTTTTATTCGGCCGTTACCGCTGGGGATAAAAACGTTCCATTGTATATTTCGCAAATTCATACTGATTTTTCTATCTCGATGTTTCACTTTTTGTGTAGAACCAGTACAGCGCCTCATTATAGGAAATACTCATAAGTGTATTTACCATTTATTCAACATTAAATATGAATGTAATATTAAACACTGCATTTTAAAAGTGAATTTTGCAGATGCATTTAAGGATTAACACATTACCGACCGGTGATTATTGCATAATTTTGAAAAATCTATGGTATGTACATGGCTAAACACTTTTTAATGGAACCTTCGATAGCGACAACAATTTTCATTGTGCACGAACAAGTCACCAACAATATCGTCATCTAATAGTCTCATTTAAGATGGCAATGTAAAAGAAAATTTCTATGCTTTCTTTTGGTACAGCACACAATTATTGAAAATCCTATTAATAGGCTTCCGGTAGGTAAAGTGTTAAGAAACGGAGTAAATGTGTACGTGGCAGCTGGCGTTTAATGGTAGACAATTTTTATTTATCATAGGATCCGCAGTCTAGTCATAATACAGTAAAAGCGCGTTGGATCATTCCATGCCAAATCGATCACTCTTTGCAAGCACCATCGTCGATTTTGTTCTAAATGAAATATGTTGTAGTCCATGTGAAATTAGGGGGGGTTTAAGTCGTCACTTTGCCGGATTCGAATTTTTTGGAAATGGCAGGCCTTCAAAGTTTTCAACTTTTGCCCATTTCGGCGAAAACGTGCCTCACTTACGAATTTTTATCTTGGGAACTATTTGTCCGATTGAGCTACATTCTTTTTTGTTTTATTCGGAAAGGATTGGGCTATTACAAAATCATTTTTTCAACCCCGACAATCAAGTAATAACTAAACGATCAGTGTCAGTGCAGAACACGGCTGTTTGACAGCAAACGCGCTTTTACTGTAGCTGGGAAATTAATTTAACCTGTGAATTGAACGTTGCTAGGAACTTTAGTCGAACTAATTGGTTAAAGACTTATTATCTCAATCAACAAGGTTGCTCGACGATAAACGCATAAACTGAGATTAACAAGAAATAAAACCAGCGAGACGCACGATATTTTCTGCGCTAGTGCGATAAAGATTGACTGTGGCGAGGAGGAAATGAATATTAAAGAGATCGGCGCCGGGTAAAATTGTACTGTGAAAGATGTAATTATCTTGCGGTTCTTTAAAAGTGAAATAAACGAAGATCTCGGCCGCGATACGGTAATGACTGATTATTGAATGGCGTCGATGACGCTGTTAAAGCGTCATTGGATGGATGGATAGAATGGTTTACCCTCGTTAAAGAGCACGATCGTAGTCCCGCGCGTTGCCGCGCAAATGGTTCAAATATACTCTTAATTAGAACGGTGAATGGCCGACCGTAAAAAAGTTGATACGTTTACCGTTCCATTCAATACAGGCGTGAATTTCAGTTTGTGTTTCTACGGAATCGCGCGATTTCAACTCGCGAAATACATTCAACCGGTTTGCAACTTCTCATCCGCGCGAAATTGCCGGCTTTCGTTTTCAAGATTTCGCGTGGGCTTTAACTCTCGCGGAACATTTCATTGATTAACTCGTTTAATGATACCTCGAGGAAACACTTAATTTTGGTAATTGCCGAGTGGGCAGTAGAAGTTGCGCAGTTCGTGAATTTTAATAAATTCATTATACGCCTCCGTTTTCGAGAAGACGTATTTCAATGTTGTATATGATTTATGGAGTATCGCGTACGCGTTGTAATAAAGTTATTTAATAAAATCTGCAACACGGAGGAATAATTTTAATGAAGGGAGCACTTCGTTTCATGAAATTGTGGAATTTGGAAGAGAGAGGTATGAAATTCACGATTTCGAGAATATCGTGGGTTTTAATAAATTCATCGTGGTTTAAAGGTACAAATCTTGAACTCTGAATAAAATTTCCAGTGTGGGGGAATAGTTTAGAATAATTTCGTCATCTGTACGTACCGAGACATCTGTAGGGCTTGACCCAACGAGACAATTTGCATTTGGTTCTTCCAGGCTTGCACCATCCGCTGACCCTTACGTAGTGCGAGGACTCAACAATGTTGGTGATGTCTCTCTTAGGGTAAGCCTGAAAACATCGGGGTTATCATATCTTATCACTTCAAACTTTTAGAAGAAAAGTCTGTACAACGAGAACCAAGAAAAAAAGCGATCAAGTCGATAAGATGATGCTTACATCGGAACATAAACTTTACGGCACACACCTTTTTCAGAAAAACATCTTGCAGTACACAGGTTCGCAAACGCAAACATTGCATGGTGCATTTATTGCTCATTAACCATTACAGAATATTAAACGTGCGTGGCGTGCAACAATTTTTCCGTAGCGATATCTTTGATAAAATGTTTCGTATCCAATCTACTTTCATCAAGATACCGAGCTACATATTTTAATTAATTTTCTTGCTCGATCCTCCCGAGATTTTAATAAATGTTTCTCCTCGCTGTTATGGCCGGTAATAATTAAATTGTTTCGAGACCTGAACAGTAAAAGTTCCTTCGGGTAATTCTTTTTTTGCGAGCCGCCGTTATTTCTCATGACAGAATAAAGATCACACATAATTGATCTAGTTCGACTAATTGCTTCAATCAAATGATCGCTGATGCGAATGAAATTCACAGTTCCGTGAACCACGGCGCGGCGCGCACTGAAAATTGCTTTACTGCCTTTTAAGCTAATTTATGGTGCTCCCTGCCATCATTAATTCATTTACCACTACTACCGCTGATGACACTAGTTGAATACATTTAAAGAATTAATAGCGACGATTAAATTGCAGACCTTTCTGCATTCGTATATAAAACATTTATCCGTGACCGGTCTTGTGCTGCTCTATAAATACCTACAACAATTTCAGAACTACACATTTTCGGCAAATTCAGTGTTACCAAAACTAACACCTACGAAAATAAATTTTGGTTTACGAAACGCGATTTAACCATCCCCTATCTTCGCCATTAGAAATATTAAAAAGTGTTCGATTGCTTTGCTATGGTATTTAAATTGCTCTATAATTTTCTCATAGAGGTAGACAGTTTGTTACTTAATATTTATTAAAAAGCAAAACGAACTCAGGACTTGTTCGACTCCAATCGCAAGAACGATAACACCCCAGAAGAATCAATTCCCATCGAGAGATCGTGCTCGCGGCCTCGTTGGGGGGGAAAAATCGGTTCATCGGATGCATACACATGCAATTTCACGTGCGCCGAGGGATATCGCGAGTTGCGGGGGTGTGTTGTGTGTAGTCGCGGCGTTAATTTCGATCGCCGCGAGCAAGCGATCCAGTGCCTTTCACCCGATAATGGCTCGCATGCATCGACGACACGCGATGCGAGTCACTTGACAGGGATCGGGGAAAACCGATCCGTGTCAGTGAATCGAGAACCACTTCTCGCCCGACTTCGCTGGCGCCCGCCGTGAAACATTTGCGATCACGCCGCAAAGCCACGCCGCAAAACAGAGAGCCCCCATCTCTCGATCACAAGGACCCTAATTGTCCGACTTCAACGAGCTTTTTCTCGAGACAATGCGATATACTGGCTCCCGAAGACGCACACGGCGAGCTTCAGATGCTCGATGATTTTCCAGGTGCTAACTATTTACACTGCAATCGCTAGACGATCCAGAAAACAATCCGTTTTCGATGCTTTTACGGTTGCCGAGATACTTGTGCAAAATAAAAATTGTCTGCTTCGATCGCAAGAAATGGAAACTAAATTGAATGTTATTATTTCTTCGCTTAATGATTTCAATGAAGGAGAAATCGTACGGACATATTCAATTCTTAAAATTTTTCAACAATTTTGAATTTTTCGATCATCTTCTCGATTCTCCTATAAATGCATAAAGATCCGCAGTCTACTTATTGCAATTTTGACTGTAGATGATGTTTCGGATCATTCGCTGCTTCATTGAATTTTTACCACGTTTTTATTAGCTCGCTTTTTTGTTTGTTTGTCTGTTCGGTGGCAAATTTTGCAATTGATTTTAAACTAACTTCCTGATGAGCTAGTTTTGAAACATATTCGTGAAGGTATTTCTTGTGCACAAGATGAGCAACATGATAAAGGTTTTGATAAAAAGTAATTACAATTTTCCACGTTCTAGCATCAGCAAGATACGTATCTAGAAACAGTGTCTGTGGACGATACGATCGACATTTCGGCGGCGACTTCTTTCGCAAATATCGCACCTCGAAGGACCGTCCGAGGATTAAATAAGTAGAAGCTGCAGCATCGAAGTCGAACGATCAGGGTCATCGGCTCGCCGAAACGCTAACAACAGTGACGTGCAATTGCGTGCAGAGTCGCGTTCGCATACTCGACTGCGGACTTTTTTACGGACCGGTTGCGCGGCCGTGCCCAACAGAAACGAACGACCGCGAACGGGGCTCGTGGGTGGTTTTAATGGAAGAGGCGGCCTTCTAGTAAAAGGAACGCGTGTTCGCTTACCTTCTTGCAGTATTCGAGGATCTCGAGTTTGTCCGTCATGCAGCTCTTCTTGTCGGCGGAGGAGACCCAGCGGCCCTGCTCGCCCATGTGCTGCGCCAGATACACCTCGCCGGTCTCGCATAATGTCGCAACCTTCGCAAAGTGTTTTTCGCATAAAAAGAAAGTCACCCCAGTCTCGGGCCTGTCACCGGATCATCTCCCCCGCGAAATAAAACGCGGCGATGGTGACGACGACGACGACATACGTAGCCTCCTACTACCTACTTACTCGACACACGCGATAAATCTTAAAACGCCGCGCGCCGGAGAAACTTTGCGTCGCGAGCGACCTTTTCAAACCCGACACGGGCTCTACACGCCGGACGGTCTGAATACAAAAATTCCCCCCCGGTTATCTTCGCGAACGGGAGAGAGAGAAATGCTGGTCGCGAACGTTCCCAGCACCTGGCACGCGAAAATCTTCGGGATTCGCACGGACGACGATATCCCCGGAAACTGCTCGCCCGACAGTTCAACCACCTCTAAATGCCCAGCTGCAGTCTTAGACGCGACAGCCAGTTTCTTGAACGAATTGCGAGGCGAGTTCCGCGGGATAAACTAGTTTCTGTGCACCCTTTTCAACGAAATTACTTCTTTAATGTTCGTCCGAACGATTCGCGGCTGTTCCGAGGTGTTCGTTTAAACCATTCAGGACGAACGTGGTTCCTACGGCACGAAAAATGATTTATATTCTCGAGAGATTTGAGGTTTTTTTTTTATTCTCAAGTAGCATCGAGTAGATGTTCGTCGAACATGTTTTAGTCTTAGAACCGCGTTAGAATTCACACAAGATAAAGGGGTTGAAGAATTATTCAGATCTGCGACGTCATACAGATTCTCGAGGGACAGTTCTCTTCAAAAGTTCCTCTTTTTAATGAAGTTTCATAACTAGATTCCGGATATTATGAACTCATGGCATTTTTCAGAAACTTCGTATACGTACTCGGAGGATTTATAATTTTTAATACCAATTTACCTCCCGGCGTAAAATGAAGCTCTCAACGGTGCGTAACAAAAGTAAACAGTTACAGTTTTTTATTCATAGAAACCTCTGAAAAACTGTGAAAATCGTTCTCTCCTCAAATAAATAAAGTTCTAGAGTGCTGGAGAAACAAAAAATCTTCTGAAGCTAACAGGACACCCAATAAAATCGCCAATATTTTAGAAGTTGCTTCCAGTAGACGTAATCGAAACTTGATCGGAAGAACAACATCTGATTCCTCGTTAAAACTTGCTGCTATCAGAAACCATGAACTAAAAAGCGGTAATCGAACCTTTACAATCTTAACACTGGGTTTACGGAGCACTAAAAGTGACTGTATTATGCAATGCTCCGTAAAAAGAACGGAAATGTGTTCACTAAGATTTTCGGCGATTTTTATTATTGTACGATACATGCTCGCTGAAATAGGATGCATCTTCATAATCCGAAGGATGTGCCAAATTGAAAAGATTAGCGTGTAATGTTAATGGTGGAATGCGCGAGTCGACATACAGGAACGAAATTAAACGACTCGACAACACATTCATTTGCAAGCCAGCGCAACGATCCGTTTCACTTTCGTCCCTCGTAAACGACCATAATAATCCGTCCCGAATTAATTACATACAATCTCGAACATAATTTCCTGCTCCACTTTCTTCCGTGAAAAACCAATTACGTCCACTCGAGCGGCTCCACCGTTGTCGTTCGAATAATATCTCTGTCCATCTGCTCGATGCTATTTGCGTGACTATCCTCGCATTTCGCCGCGGAATCGGGCGCATGTTTTATGCATAAATCGGCTGCATTGAACCATTACCGATGTATTAAGAAACATCGCGTCAACGTTCCACAAAAGCCGCGATAAAATCGAGGTCGACCGATTCGAGTCTCCGGCTCGTTACGGGTCTCTCGGACACAGAGTACAGAGAGAGAGGGAGAGAGAGCGAGAGAAAGAGAGAGAAGAAAATTAACCAGAGAATCGATGCGAGACTGGAGCCACGAACGGAAACGATTCCGAGACTCGTCTATTCTATAGAGAACAGCAGCTGTGAAATCGCGAATGCAAAATCGCGAGACGCTCGGGGGGGGGGGGCTCGATGACATTCGCAATTCGCAAGAAAAAGGAAACGTGCATCCTCGAGTGGTACTCACCTGCGGCTCTGATCTTCCTCCAGCTGGTGCCAACTCGAGCCTCTCCGACACCGCCTGCAATGCAGAAAACCACCGGTGAAATTCAGCACGCGTGAAACGGTGTACGCGAGCTAGAGAGAGAGAGAGAGAGAGAGAGAGAGAGAGAGAGAGAGAGAGAGAGAGAGACTAGACGTCTCTCCTCGTAGATACTCTCTTGAAATTTTTCGCGCGTCCTTCCGTCAATCTCGTTCGAAGAAATCCGCTGAAGCTGCCTCCGTGCTTCGCCGGAAGCACGTCGACAGAGACTTGTCCCGACATATTACGAGGAACAGTTGCCGGAGACTCGCCGAATGCGTTTCCCCGGTCTCGCTTAAATTAAACCCTGCGGATTAACACGTTCGTAGTCGATAGACTGAGGACTTTTATGCAGAATGAAGATTGTGTCGACTAGGAACAGAGGTATACTGAGAAAAAAAGTAGTTAATTCAATAACACGCGTGTGTTATTGTCATTTTTTTACTTCGATGAATATCAATGTATTCTTTTCAATAGTATGAAATTTAGAAGCAAATCGTGATGTATTTGAATTGTCTATCATGAGATGATTGAAAATATTATTCGATTCAATACCGTACATTATTATTCGTAATATATTTCTTTTTTTCCTTCAATCAGATATATTGTTAAAAAAATTTGAGAAATGTGTCTGACAAGAGCACAAACATGTCTATAATATCAATTGAAAAAGATGTTGCCAGAACATTAAATTATGACGATATACATATAATAGATGTGTTTGCAAACGAAAAAACGAGAAAAATTACATTGTAAAATATGCTGAACTGTTTTATGTTTTCATTATATTATTTTAACATATACCTATGTTTTGTATTTCTTTTATCTTGTCGTTATTGAATATGAATAAAAATTTGTTCTTATTTAGGTTATAGATTATTTATTCATACAAATACCTTGACGAATACATTATTGTTTATACAGGCAACTCATTTTGATGAGGTTAATAGTATTTCATATATTGCATTTAGCAAAATTTAATATTTTTGCCATTATGTATTGGGTTACGGGGAGGCGCAAGTTAAACCTTGCCACAGGCGCTTCGTACCCTCGTTACGGCACTATACGAGCACGGTGCTTTTTTCATATTTTTGGAAAGTGTAAAATTTAATTGGGTCGCTGCTGACGAATGCAGCTTGTGGATGTGAAATGAATTTTTACATATCAGCAAGGAAAATTGCAATTAAAAGAGGATGTGTTTTCGTTCGGTAAAATTGGCTCGAATAATCCACTTGTTCGTAAATCATTCTATAGTAGATCGTAGAAAATGAAAATAACAAAATGTAATTCGCGACATTGTAAATCTGGTTATGGAAACGAGGATTTGCATAAAAATCCGCGGGCTAGTGCTATAATCAGAGCAGAAATTGTTTGCGGCGAATCGTACGATTTACGGCAGCCGCGGCTCAATGCGAATAAGGGTTAAATAAACTAATTTGCATTAACAGATACCGGTGGCTATGCGGCTGGTTTATGGACTTAACAACTACCAGTTAAGAGGCTATTAATAAATTCGTTTTACCCCGGTAGCCAATTACATTTGTCTTTTACGTTTATTTAATCCTTGTACGCTGTCCTGGTAATTGTGGCATTAATGACCCGTACATTATAAATTGCAATTTAGTCCGCAAAACTAGTCTATATATTTCTGCAAAGAACGATACGAACAATGTAAACGTGTTCGTTTCTCGATGAAATTGTTCGATCGGTGCACAGGTTATTCTCTTACATGAAATCGTTAAAATTGATGCAGAACCCATTTTTTCACGAGGGATGATGCGCGTATTTCATTTTTTTACGAAATCGTTAGGTCTTGTCGTAAAATTGGTAAAAAATAATGCGAACAAGTAGGTAGTGAGCAAACCCAATAGATTTCAGCATAAACATCCTCATACTAGTCACGGCATTTTTGCAATTATCTCACTTCCGAAAAAATATTTTCTAATTTCCCTCGACGTGCACGTAAACAAGCATTTCAGCGAACAAAAATTTTTCTGGTTCATCAACACCGCCACAATAGTCAAGATGTAAATATATTTGTTGCCTCCAAAAACAGGATTCAACATAACGCGCCCCCCCGAATGAAAATCCAAAATTGATGAACAATGGAAAGCGAATGCACAAAGAGGATGCGTTCGAAGATCTTCGACTAAAATCAGGTTAATTACGACTGTTGTAGTAAAGCCGGCGTTCTCGGGCGGCGCTCGGCGGAATCAATTGAATCGCCGTTCAATAAATAAGTTAGCGAGAGGCAAACAAACTGGTCGAGTATGCAACGCCGTGAACAGAGCTAACTAAAATGCGATTCGAGGGAAAATACAACGATGATCGAGCCTCCGTGCGCGTGCTGGCAATTCCGAGGGGGGCTCTCTCGTTTTCAATTTCCTCGACGGCGATTCGCGGAACGGGATCTCCGTTGACTTGCCAAAAACACAGCTCGGGCAAAACAATTAACGATCTCGCTCTCTCCGTCTCTCCTGAGGTAAACGCCGTTCAATCCCACTTTCCCGATTTTACCGGAGTTCGGGGAGCCGTTTTAACGGTGCTCCGAACCAATCTATCGAACTTTCGAACAACGCCGGCCGATATAACGCGAGATATTCGGCGAGAGTGAGAGAGAAAGAGAGAGAGGGGGGGTAAAGAGAGAGCAAGCTGCCTCGGAACAAGTAACACAAGGGAATTAGATTCCGGGCGTAATCGGTCGGCGAGCGTGCACGCGGCTCTATCGCTGATTTAGTCATCTCGGCTCGGCTAATGACATATTAACGGGCTATTGAGCGCGCATAGAAGCCGCTCGAGATGGAACAGGCCACGAACAAACTGCGCGAACGGGAAAAAGCGGAAAACCTGACCGGCGTCTTATCCGTGAAAAATTGAAGACTGGCCGCCATCAAGGAAAATGTTCTGACTCTCCTGACTTCAGCGATCTTCAGAGCCATTTGCGTTGCGATGTTAACGTGGCATCGTTGCCGATAACTCGGATAATTCACTGAATTAATGGAAGAAATGATCGCTGCGGGGAATATAAGAATCGCACAGGAACAAGTGTTTCGAAACGTACCAGAGACGACTTCTGTTTGCAATTTAGGATGACTCTAAAGGAACTTAACCACCCACGATGCGTTGCTTCCTACATTCGAAATGTGCTCGGTGTTCCTTCGACGATTTCATTCACGTATTCCCATTCGCGAAAGAATGCTCGTAGCTCACGCGATAACGTCGCGATTCCGTTGCCGTGATGGCCTGTTTGCATAACGTGCCATTGACCATTAATCTCCTGCAGGGCCACATCATGGCGTCTGCAGGCCCTCGACTGGATTGCGTTTGATTCATCCCCTACACCACTTTCTTCGCTTATCGATTCAAAGCAGCTCTGCGGAGGCCTAACGACCACGTTCTAACATTTTATTCTGTAGTTAACTATCATGGAGAGAGACCTGAAAATTACTTTGGGACTCTGGACGTGTCGTAGAACCCGGAAAATGGTTTCATAAATTTCGAACATTTCGTGGACACTGGGGATTTTACGTAAGACCCTAAAGTTTTCGTAGAATCTTCAAAAATATTCGCAAACCTTGCTACTCGCCTCTTAAAATTTCTGCGGAACGAGGCCTCTCTCCGTTAGCCTCTAAAGGTTTCCGTAGAATCTCCAACATATTTTCGCAACCCCTAAAATTTTTGTAGACCCTCAAACCTTCTTCCCCGGATCTTAAACCGTTCTCAACGACCCCTAAAATTTTCGTAGAGCGCGCAAAATATTCTCGCACACCCTATCATTCTTTTACGGAACCCTAAAATTATCATAGCTCGTGAAAATTTTTCCCTGGCCCTAAAACATTTTCACGGGCCCCTAAAATCTTCGTAGAACTCGTAGAATATTTTCGTGAATCTTAAATAATTTTCGTGAGTCGGAAAATCTTTGTTGAACCTCCAGAAACCTCTGTCGACGAAGAACAGAGGCTCTGTGACGTTTCTACAAAATAAAAATATGAAACACACATTAATCCTTGTGCATCAATTTTTTTTAGTGATGTTTAACCTTCTTCTTCGTAAAGAAATGTTACTGGAAGTTTTCAACTCGTTACATCGCGCAGCTTCAGCGATTCTGCAGACGCTCTCAATAGTTCGTCGACACCCAGTATAAATTGGCTTTCGCAAGCACTTATCTCGCCGCCGGAAACGTTTGGCTGTATGTGCGAAGCAAACGGCTTAGCAGCCGACTTAAGAGGCATCAAAAAATAGACGGGCGAAGGTTAAGCGTTTCTAAAGAAGCACCGAGCCTGAAAATCTCAGAGTAACGACGCCGGCTCTCCCAGCTGACATTCAATTTCCCCGATAATCGAAATTAGCAATCCGCGTGATGGAAGTTCTTTGATTCGGCGGAATTCTCATCTTTTTATTTTCTCCTTGTTGCCCGGGAACAGTTTGCAAGAGAGCGCGGACTTTAAAACGGGTTCTTCAATTTCCTGGATTATCGAAGCACTGCCATCCATTGGGCAAACTTTCTGCATAGATAATGTAATCTGTTAACTATCCTCGGCTAATAATGTAAGTAACCGCGTCTTTTCTCTCGATTTTCCAGAAGCGTTAAAAGCATTTTCCGAGTGCTAAAAGTGGCTGTTCTATCCAAATTTTTAACCGACTTCGAAAAAGGAGGGGGTTACTCAATTCAATCTGTAAATAATATCTGTATTAATTACGATTTTATTTGCGAAAATATAGGGTGATGACACCGTTGTGAACTCCGCTGAATGTTAGATATTAGGAACAGTAACGACGCGACGTCGTTACCGTTATCGATTGCGGCTTTCAGATATTTATAAATTACGATTTGGCATGTGACGGCTGACAGAGATAAAAAAAAGTGTGAAATAAAAGAAAACTTAAAAAAAAAAATTAAACCGACTTCGAAAAAACGCACTAAAAGGTATGAAATAATTTCCATTTAATTTATGTGAATACACACACGAACTTAAATACAATACAATCTTTTCGGAAGCGGCGCAAAAATTAAAAATTTTCCAAATGACAGATGTTGCTGATTTCGTAATTTCCAGTGTCGAAAATTTTCAATTTTGCGCCGCCTCCGAAAAGATTGTATTGCATTTAAGTTCGTGTGTATATTCACATAAATTAAATGGAAATTATTTTATACTTTCTAGTGCGTTTTTTCGAAGTCGGTTTAATTTCTTTTTATAACATTTTTTTTATCCATTCTTTTTACAATGTGCATCCAAAGAAATAAATTTATTGAGTCTCTCGGATGCATCTTTACAATCTCGATAAAATTTTCACGCATCCTAAACCTAGTGTTAAAAAAGTTGAAAAACGTGTCAGTAACAACGTTCTATATTTAGTGGTACACGGTCAGCTATAAGAACTATGCATATGGAATCAATACTCTTACCTAACCAGAGCCAACTCAGACACGTCGCAAACCCAGCCCAAACAATCCGCCATCATCGAAGCGACGCGGCGCGACGTGCAAAATAGGCCAGAATTTTGAGACACGGACGCCATTGCAACGATTTCAACGTCGACAAGACACGCGATCTTGCATCGAGGGTAGAACACCCGAGTCGAGAGATACCATCTACTCTTATTACTTCTCCGAGTAGAATGCCAAACGAGATCGTGACGTACACCTCGATGTAATTCGCGACAACGACGTTTACGCCGCAGAATGCGTTTGCCACACCTTGTCTGCATCACACGAGATGATTCAGAAGTCACCGTTCCCGAAGAACGGCACACCTGGCAGAGACTCCATGAAAAATACTCCGAACACTATAGCACAAATGTACAAATGTACGCGAAACATTTCCTACGGAGATAATAATCCATGATATTATATATTTCATTATTCTAACAATAGTAAATGATCAATATACAACCCGCCAGTATTTTATTATATTCATTTATTATGTCCAGTATTATTTAAGACGTTCATTTGTAATCTCGTTCTCCAAGTCAACAATTTTTAGTACGCAGTTTAAAAAATATAGTATATTTTTTCATCAAGATTTAGAATGCACAATGGTCTTTATAAAATAATCTGGGAGAATGAGAGATTAAAATTTTGAATTCGTATAAAATAATTTTTAAAAATGATTTGTGGATTTTGATCCTTTACAATTCATTCGAAAAGAGTTCAATTTAGAAAAATTCGCTACAGAATGAACTTCTTCCGTAGCTGATAATCATTTTCTGTGACGAACTAAAAAGCGAAAATACTCGGAAAAGACGTGTTCTTTTCCGAAGAAGAGGACAATACACTCTTCTCCACTGTTTCTAATGTCCGACAGTTAAATTGCGTAGAAGCTTTTGGATAGGGATCGCACAAAAGGCGAGTGCATCCTACTAATCTTTGAAAAAACGCGCGTCAGTGTGTTCGCGCGTTCCCGAACTCCAATCCGAAAGATGAAAAATGATTCCTTCAGTGGTTTAAACTCCAATTACTTAGATAAACGTGTCTGAAAAGGTAGTCGCGTCCCGGTGTTTTCAATCCGAGCCGGTGTTTCCACGTTTCCAGCGCTTTTAATCTGAAACATGGCCGGGAAACGCGCGGGCTCAGCGACTCGTGGGCTCCGTGGGCGCGCGAATCCGTGGCTCCCTGTCTTTTCTGTCTTGTGTCTTTCTCGAGTCCGCAACAAGAGATGCTTTTACAGATCCCCCTTTCTGCTCGCGAGGCGGTCCAAGTGGAACCAGGTTTTTGACTCCCTTTCTGTTCCCGTTTCCGCTTCTTCCGCGGCGGCTGTCGGATCATTGTACGTTCCAAGCTGTGACACAGAATTCTGACAACGCGAAGAGACACACTGCCTGCGACTCCGCGGAATTGGACGTAACTATCTTCGTTTGTCTCCGTTGTTGACAGATTTTATGCATGATCGTACGACGCGACGTTTCCAAAGTAGTTGTGGAGGATTTTCTTTCGATATCGCAGAGGCTGCTCGAATTATTTTATGTACCACGCTTATGTTAGCTTGCCGAGTTGTCGTTGTATGCGTAAAATCTTGTAATCGAATCTTAACACGTTCGCTGCCGAGCTCAAGAACATGAAAATACTCCGAGTTTGATCGTATGTGGCGCACAGTGGGGAAAAGTGACCTAACTCGATTCAAAAAGAAATAACTTTCGATAGAAATGAGGTAGAACAATGAATTTTCTTTTAAATTAAAGCTGAAACTTTGCAGAATATGGGAAAAATAGGGAGATTACGGTACGAATGGTTTTTAACCTTGAGAAAATTCGTTAAATTTTCACAATTTCAAGAAAATGTGGTTTCTCCGTTACCACGGGCGGAAAAATTTTTTTAAAATTTTTGCTATATATCATTTCACGTAGATTTTTTCACGCTGATTTCAAATCTGGTCTCAAAATTTGTCTACGACCTCTGGTTTCTTCAAGAAATCGATTTTTGTGAACAGAACTAATGTAATCATTTTTCGTTGAAATGATTTGATAACCCACTAGTTTGAAGGTATATTGTATTCTCATATATAAAACACAATAAAATTAAACATAATGAAGTATTTGAACGTTTATTTGACACTACTGCACTACTGGAAATGCCTATAAAATGGTGACATAACTTAACGGACACACCCTGCACATTCTTGCGAAGCATAAAATATCAAAGTCAACCACTTCAATCATCTAGAGTATTTTAAAGAAGGTTACTGTTGCAATGAAAGTGTATTTCAGACATCTATGAGGTTTATATTTTATAATCTCTTCTATAGTAAGAATTATTGACGCTCAAGTGAAAAAAAATGTGTTTTACACAGTCGGTGATTTCCTAAACTACGGTTGCTTAATAGTGATTGAACGAAGCTACATTGCAAAGTTTCGACATTTCAATATTTCAGCCAATGTTCAAGAAAGTAGACGTTTCGTTCCACACAGTGTTCCCTTTTTCCTCGCCCCGCAACCGTCTTAATACGGTTATTTATTGGCCGATTTACACCACCGGACGAGTCCCTCGCCCCACAGATCCGGATAATCCATTTCTGCTGAGGAATCGCCCGCGGAAAAATTCCCAGCGACCGGGAAAGCCGAGTGAAAAATATGAAGACGCTCGAGTCGTACGTTCTTGTGAACAGAATACGAATTTATGAGCTTCTTTTTCGGAAAAAGAAAATCTGGAGCGGCGGTTCTGAACACGTCTTCCAGCATGCGACAGTTAAATTATGGTCTGTTTTTCGAAAGAAGATAAGTGAAGTCGTAGTAGTTGTCTTTCCTACACATATCACTTCGGACTTGCAACATACGAGTAGAATCAGCTTTTCCAAAATAGAAAACGAATTCTTCACTTTGGAAAAAGAACAAATGTGGGGCGTTGATTTTTTATCCTTTTTCTTCTTGTCACGTCGCGTCGTGCAGTCGAATTATAGTTCGTTTTACAAAAGAAGATAGCCGAGTAATAGTTGCTACGTTATCCAATCAGAACATAATTACACATGCGCAATTGCAACGAAGAAACAATGAAAAATGAGCAAGATTTAAATGATTTCTCTGAAAGATGAGTTGCCAAATAAAATAAAGACCGTGCTCCAGTCACGGGCAACGTCGGACCGCAAAAATGCATTTTCAATGCAATCAGAACGACGAAACTAATTTCGCAAACCCGCGCGGCAAATACAATAACGTAATTGGCAAAAGTAATCTGCCACACATATTTACATTACACTCGACCGGTCCCGCATCGCGTCGTCATCAATTACCGATTGCCAATTAAATTACTTAAATTCCATACTTTAAAATGGCCATCGATCGCGCCGAATCGTTCGACCCCGTATTATCGAAATTTCACTGTACGCTTACTTCGACCATCGAAACGCGAAATGCAAAAATTTCGGCGAGAAAATGATTTCCGCTCGACAATTCGCTCTACAAACATGTCCCGCAGCAAATAATCCTGTTCCGTGCACCCGATTTCTAGAGAATACCGAAAAAGAGCGATATTTTTCCCTCCTTTGTTGATGCTTTCAGCAAATTGGAAACGGTAGCCGAAAATGTGTTGCGCTCGATTAAATTTTTATCCGGCAGTTTTTCGGAACGATTTTTCAGCTCGTCGAATTCGTGGCGATAGGTACCGTGATTGGCGTTCGCGGCCGAGTTCACGGTGAAAGGATCTCCCTTTCCCAGTTAATTGGAGTTGCGTGACGAGTCGTCGTAAACAAAGTGAACTGATCACAAATTCCTGCAAGTGCCGGTCTTTGTCATTAAAAGACGAACACCCACGAGAGACGCCATTTTCTCGGCTATAAACGGAACACGCGGCGAGAGAAGGCTTAAGCCGTGGTCGCGTGCGCGAGCATAATCCCTGCCGCAACTATCCTCCGGGGAACCGTGGCCTCTTCGATCCTTAAATCCCGGTTGCCACTGCCGATTTTGGTAGTGTGTCAAATCGTTGTCACCCCCCGCATGGTCGAAAATTCTCCTTCTCGTAAAACAAAGGACACTTGAGAGAGAGATGCTTTGTCGAAATCCCTGTATGCATAGTGGAATTAAAATGCTGGAAGATTTTCAGCAATAAATCCCAACTTCCCCAAACAATCTCCACGGTTATTTAAAAGAATCTCACGCTCTCCAAATTACGTAAAAGGAATCATGAAATTCTTCGGAATCGTCTGGGAAAGTGGAGGCTCGCTGAAGGAATGATTGCCAGAGGAGACAACCCGTGTAAATTCAGTTACGTAGGGAATAACGTTATCTCTGGCAGCGTGGTCTGGCAGTGAACGCGTTAATAAAAAGAAAGGAGAACAAGAAGACGATGAAGAGGAGGAAGAGTCAGGGAATCGAAGAAGCTGCTCGTCGATCAATATGTTGCAACCTTCCGGCACTAAAGCGGTCCGCAGCAGCGTTATAAAACGCGACACGTATCGGAGATAGTTCTGCGGTCTGGGGTGTACGGTGCAACCTCCATCCCGGCTTGGCTTCGTTCTTATCGATGCAGAATCGACGATACGAGGCGAGGCAAGTCGTCGTAGAGCATCTTGAAGGGATAGGGGGGTCGCGTTTCGGTCAACGTCAGCGTCTGAAAACTGTGGTATACGAGGAGGCGCGGGTGTCGCGTGTGCCCGAAGCTCCTTAAGGCTCTGCGGTCAGATTCGCTTTAAGTGCATTAAGTAAATCCACTTAGATCGAATCTTATATAAAACATCGGCTAATCAGCTTTAAATGGCTGCGTGGCGGCCGCGTGTCAAAGGAAACTGACTCGAAATCTCTCCTGATCTTGACACCGGCACTCTCTCGCTTCCCGTTCCCTCTGAACAAACCTATCGGTTGTCCCGGCATAACCACTAGACGCAGCAGTTGCTGATTTACGACGATTTTTTCAGTCAGTGGATTTATACTGTGTTTTATGAGAGACCCGACATTATATGTATAGCTCTCGCTGCTAAGTAAATCGTTCTCCTATCTGGTATTAAAGAATTCTCTGATTTTTTAAAATAATTTAGAAACTTTAGACATCGTTTTAATGGCCCAGGAAAGTATTTTAAGAACTTGTCCTCGTGAAGATTGTTCGACACCTTTTTCCGGCTTTAAAGCGATTAGAAAGCAGCGACGTTAATCGGGTGAAAGAAAGTGTCAATTTCTAAAGAAAATTGAAAGAAGCCTGCAGCAAGTTAATCGTAACGTGTTTGAAAAAAATATGCGAAGAATGTTGTGAGAAAGATGACAACGCCGGCCATGTGACATTACGACGATCATCTCGGATCCATTTAGGCGCGGTCAAAAAACAAGTTAATCATACAATCTCGTTCAACATTATACTTTAGAGCCAGGTGATAAAGAATTGCAAAGTACCAAGGACATTACAGAGTACCATTCGCAGATGGCGGATACGTTTTTACCGTAATCAATTTTTTCGAACCCAGAAAACTTGCGCGTTACGTCGTGCTTTAAAGTAAACGGATGAAGTCATTAGCGTCCGTGAAATGAAGTAACAAGCGTGTAACACAACGTCATAACCGCGAACGAGATAAGTTCCATGATACACCGGATAGAAGTCATAATTACGATTATTACTCATCCCGTCTTCGAAAAAGTTCCTTTCGAATACAGCATTCGATACTGCCTACTGTAATCGAGCAATCATAAACCGTTCCCTCAAAAATAAACGAGAAATGGATAATCCAGATACACAGAAGATATACTCGCTGGTTATGCCAATGCAACGAGCACATATCCTGTAACGACACAGTTTACCTCGAAATGAAAAGCTTCTGTTCACTTCACCTTCAATATTCGAGACGATATCGACCAAGTACATGCAACGACTTTCCGAGACGCTCGATCGAACGGGGCGTATGGTCGCTCGTATTTTTAAGGTTTGTTCACAACTCCGCAACTGAGACGACGCCAACCACTTCTGGGAATAAACTATGTATCGTTTTTCAATGATGTGGAGCGAATTTTCCACCCAATATGCTTTAGAAGATCGCCGAACTGTACTAATTTCCCGAGCATTACGACGAAGAAGCGAAATGTCGATTTTAAGGGCACTTAGGCCATTTGAGGGTACATGCGGAGGGCCGGAGAAGGTTCACATTGTAGTGTGTGAAAAACGGGTCGCGTGATTCAACTCCCGGCTTACAAGGAGAAGGTACGGTCATGGGGTCTCAGATTTTCTCGAAAGTTTACATACTGGTAGATTTCGTTCTCCTGTTTATGAAAATCTAGCATTATAGGGTCAGATACTCAATAACTTTCGAGAGATTAACACTTTACCTACCGGAAGCCTATTACATAATAGGATTTTCAATAATTGTTTGTAATAATTCTTTCACATTGCAATCTTAAATGAAACTATTAGATGACGTTGTTGAGGGTGACCTGTTAGTTCACAATGAAAATTGTTGTCGCTATTGAAGGTTCCATTAAAAAGTGTTTAGCCATGTACCATAGATTTTTCAAAATTATGCAATAATCACTTTATTGTATTTTGTATGTAATGCATGGCTTTTGTTATTCTTCTTTCCTTTTCAGGCACGGTTGATGAAGTTAATATTTATTTAGATCAGGCCTGGCCAACCCAAATGGTTTCACGGGCCACTTTGATGACGCGTAATGTTACAGCGGGCCGTACTTTAGGTAAACATGCTTTTAAAAAATATAATACAAATACAAAATGAATAAAACTTTATTGTTACACTATGATTCAATATAATTAACTCTCGAGTCTTAATTTGAGGGCAAACAAATTGATATTGCTTCAATTTCTACAAGTGGAAAAAATACCATAAAGTTGTCCTGTTTTCTCTGTACCAAAAAAGATGTCCCTTTAAGGGTTGTTCGCACTGTTTCGATGAAAATGAATTCGCATAAAATATTTCTCGGCGATAAAGCACCACCGTGCACGTTCCACCAACGAATAATGACCATTCTTCAACGCGGGGAACTATTCCACAAACGCGATCGCGTTCAGGGAAAACAATGAGCAGGTTCGTTTCGGTTGGCGCGTGAAAAATCGCCGTTCTATTCGTCAAATTAGTCAGGGTGCACGGGAGGAACGCCGAAATTGAGGTCGTCGAGGCACCTGTTAATTTACAAGCAGTCGGTGCTGCTGCTGCAGCAACTGCTTCCCGTCGACGTTTGTTATTTGAATGGTCCTTGCGGCCTCTTCGACGATTTATTAACACGGTATTGTTAAACCTCTTCAAGCGTTCGCAAATAGAACCAGGGGGCGTTTTCGCGTGTGGTTATTTCCCGACACCGACCAGGAAAACGCGTTCGAAGTCGGACAATACTGAACGATCAATTTTGTTCCTTCTACCAGCGCAGGATGAGGAAACAGGTGTTGCAACCGCGGTCGATCAACAGGAATTATCGTGCAACAGCTACAGGGTGTAAGCTAGTTTTACGAATTTCGGGACAGTTATTGATAATGCGCATGAGAAGTGACATGGACGAAGTAAAGATAAAGTGCCGATGATTTTTAAGCGCATTCTCGAGAAGTATTCGATAGAAGTAACTCCTATGAATTTTAAGCTGATCCTTCAGAGATTCTTTCGTCTACTGTCTCCCCGGCGAATAATCTCTTTGCCAAACAACTATCCAGCGAAAGCCGGGGCAAAGGTCGATATGCAATTTAAACTAAAAACTTCTAAGTTTAAATACGCAGGGAGGAGTTTGGCTGACTTCGATTCAAATGAACCCTGCCTGCGAACTTTAGTTTTCATCCTCTTAGCCCCACTGCGTTACTGACCTGTTTGTGTTCTTATTTATTTAGAGCCTGCTCCAAATTCAAAGAATATTTTCAGGTTGCTAATATTAACACGCTCGTAACGGAGTAATAAATTGTTTATCATTTCTGTAAGCAGCGTCCCCGTGCAAGATTACATTTATCTTAACATGCCAACGTCGTGAACACAATATTGAATTACATTTCATCCCGTTTCTCACATTTGCGCACGATATAACAACCTACCAGAAGCGAGAGTACAAAATAATATTTTTTCCAGTAAGTAGATATGGGAAGCAAGAAACAGACGTCTCGGGAATAATATATTTCCGTTTCCTCGGTTCACGAATACCGTCTCGGGAATTCGAGTAGCAATCTTTCCTTTGTGATCCGCACGAAACAATTTTATTCCACCCTTTTTACTTCCATTTGCATAAACCCGGGTCCGAGGAACTCTCTCTCTCTCTCTCTCTTTCTGCAGTGCAATCATTTCATGCGTGCTTTGTAAAATAATAAGCTTTATTCGCCTCGTTATTCGTGAAGAAACGGGCTCGATATTCCAATGAATTGTAAATAACAAGCTCCCGCGGAGAAATGTTGATCTCGCGAAAGAAGGGAGACACAATTTAATGTCCCGGCGAATTTGAAGTATCGAATCTCGCCCGGGGAATTTTCCTCGGGCTTCGTGTTCCATAGTTCGGGACCGCTATGGCAAACTAATAGCGGGGCTGAATCGACTAGTCGACACGGAATTATCGTCGGTCATTAATCTTCCGCGAACCTTTAACGAAATTTGTTGCCGCTTCGACGTCCCTGCAAAGTGCATCCTCCATCTACCGGCGGCAGCCGCATCGATCTACTTTATTAACAATTAAAAATATGGGCTCGGGACCGCTACTTCGACGCTCTCTCTCTCTCTCTCTGGTAAAACGCTACGAGGTAGGTGCGTTTACAGATTTATTATATTCGGAAGTAATGAGATATATTCTATTTATTCTTTCTATTACAGTGGTCGATTAACTAAGTTCGCTAGTTGGCTACTGATTTTATGTATTTTTAGTAAGGTGGAGTGGACTAGTTTTTGCAAAATTGGACTTTAAACTGATGTATTTTCAGTCTGGTATGTAAAAACTTAACGTTCGTGGTATCAAACTCTTGCCACAGTTATTACTGATGAATTAGTATTATGCAGGATTCTAATCTTGCTTGAAAATTATCATTTTGATAGGATATTGTACAAAGTGTCAACTAGGATGGGGCAAGTGCGTCTTTGAGAGTTAAAAATTCTTCCAAACCTTGTTTCGAGTGCTACGGGGCAAGAAAAGAATGATTAACAAGCCTGCTATAAAATGCTTCTTGTTGCATTAAATTATATTGTTTAGTTCTATGATTAACCATACAGTACGCACTTACCCCACCGTGATAGTACGCACTTGCCCCGTGTACTAATATTTACGGGGCAAGAGCATCTTAGTGTTTTTCCCAATAAATTTTACAAAATACAACAAAAACGGTTTATTTAATGTAAACCTACATCAATATTTGTTGTACTTACCTAAAATAACAACACAGAATATACTAATAACTTGTAAACTACTGCACGTTTCAGGGTAACCTCAAAGTTGTACGTGTACCTCGCACGTGACTGTTTGCCATTGGTTGATTTAAACGAGGAAAACACCTTTATTCTTGGGCGACATCTATGTCGAATAATTCATACTAATTTATACTACATTAATAAATACAAGCTAGAGAAATTACGTTCATATTGTAATAAAAATAACCAATTAACGCACTTAACCCACTCCACCCTATCCTATATAAATGAACGCGTTTTAGAGCCAATGAAATTACTGTCGTATTCTTCAGTGCCGTATTCTTTACCACGTACACTTTTTGCTTTACCCTTTTACATTTTCATTTTCTCATACTATTGTATCCGGTAACTGCAGATTTATAAATTTTTAATATTTAGTATAAACGAACGTGGACTTCAGTCAATTAAATTAATCCTGTTGTGTTCCTCGGTTATTTTTTTACCGTTGTTTATTTTCATTTTTTAATAATATAGTATTCATTCAGTAGTGGATTGACCACATTCGCTGGAAAACTGCAGATTTTACGTATTTTTAATGTCAATATAAATGAACGTGGGTTGGAATCAATTAAATTAATCCTGTTGTATTCCCCAACTATTTCCTGATCCCTTCGCATTTTTATTTCTCTTTATGATTTTTTTATGATGCTACATATTATCAACGTACAATAGGTTTTTACGATAAATACTGATCTGTACAATAAATCGTGTCCAGCTACGAACTCTCGTTCCAGCTCAATGTAAGCTATTTAGACAATGAAAGTCAGATTTCAGGTATACAGGGTGGTCCACGAAACTTGCACACCTATAATAACTTCCAAAGTATGCGTTGCACGAAAAAGTTTTGTATACAGAAGTTGCATGGTCTGAAGGGGTACATTATGTAGTGTATTTATATTTTTTACAGGTGGACGCGTAAAGGACATGTGAAGGTCAACTTCATTTTTTTAAATGGAACGAGGTATTTTTTAATACATCAACCGATTCAGCTGGACATTCGTTATAAAAAAGTACTAACCTATGTATATCGAAAAGTTAGTAGTTCAGGAGAGATATTTCAATTTAAATAACTCTAAAATACCATTACTGTCGTACTAACAATAAGACATTCATGTTTACTTATTTGTGTAACGTCTTAGTAGAACAGTAACGGTATTTTAGAGTTATTTAAATATGTCCAGCTGAATCGATTGATGTATTATTAAAAAATACCTCATTCCATTAAAAAAAATGAGGTTGACCTTCACATGTCCTTTACGCGTCCACCTGTAAAAAAAAATTAAATACACTACATAATGTACCCCTTCAGACCATGCAACTTCTGTATACAAAACTTTTTCGTGCAACGCATACTTTAGAAATTATTATAGATGTGCAAGTTTCGTGGACCACCCTGTATTTTCCCTATAAAAGCTTCCGTTCTCAAGGAAATCGATTCGGAAAGCCCGATGAACACGTGTGCACTGCAGCAAGTGACAGATACATGTCGTGTCCAACCACTGCTGACCATTTCCACTTGCGGCAACGGTTGCAGATATATCGACAGTGTGGCGTAGAGTCTCATCTGCTTTTTCACGATACAACTTGGCGCGCGAGCAGACACGCCAGAAAGTAATAAGATCGATGGGAAATTGATAAGTCTGTGCATGCGAGTGACTGCAAGTATATTATACAACAGAAACGGACAGAACTGAACAGACGTATTGGACATGCTCTCGACGACGACGTTTCAAATGTAAATTAATTTCAAGAGTGAAGCATCGTGTAAAAAAGATGTATCGCATTGTCATTCATTTTTACGTTTGCACAATCGCGTCCGTTGAAAATGAACTGCGAAGCACGTTTGTGAAGATATTAAATGTATAGAATGTTTTGTATTTGATCCATCATGGATACATGAAATCCGCTGTCGAATTGTTACAATCCGAACAAGTTCATACAGTCGATCTTAATTATAAACACAGTAAATTCGTTTGACGTTACAACCCAATAAATTCATTGGATAATTTCATACAAAAGCGGCATTATGACGTCGCCAAGCGAATTCTGGATGGCTCAGGTCGCGAACTCGCGTTCACAATTTCGCGATAACAGGGAAACTGTATACAAGTTGACATCGCGGTGACGAGCATAGGCGAGGTATCGCTCATTGAAAAACTTGGGTATCCCACTTGACCAGCAGCCGAATTAAAATAACTCCGAATGGCCGGGGTTGGACGGTTACGCGGTCTGTTAGCCGCGAATGAAAGGATGCTCCAGATTTTCGCGTGAAAAAGAAATATGGTCGGCGAGAGAGAGAGAGAGAGAGAGAGAGAGAGAGAGAGAGAGAGAGAGAGAGAGAGAGAGAGAGGCTACGTCACCGATCGCGGGGGCAAGTATTAATGCTATCGCGTTCGCGTTTTACTTAGCCGCAATTACGATCCTTACCTAGATTCTGTTAAAGCTGTCGCGCGCGATTGAAAACGCGGCCCGCAAGTCAAAGGTTTTCGACGTTTCCTCATTTTCACCGTGGCTCCATTTTCACCCGTGAAACTCAGTTTTCACCGGAACACTTTTTTCCAGAAGAAGAGCGAAAGAGAGGGAGAGAGAGCAGAAAAAAGAAAGAAAAGATCTTCCCGCCCGCTTAAACGCGGCTTCTTGTCCCCTCTGTCGATGCACGGGAAAATGCTCCGTTAATGTAGCCACGGAGTAAATGAGGACGAAAGAGTTTCAATGCATTTTTCAGTTTCGTCGTCGGATTCTTTTATGTCGGCCTTCTCTCTCTCTCTCTCTCTCTCTCCTCCGATCTTTCTTCGCCGTTCTCTCTCTCCCTTCTCTTTGATCACTGAAACTGTGTGTATCGATTCCCCGATAGAATGAACTTTTCTACGGGCGTACGGATGCGCCGGTTTCCTCCAGCCAATCTTTTCCTCTGGTCAATTAAGACCACCGGAAACCTCCCGGTTAATTAGGCCAATAAATATGTCGAAATTCGTTTTAGTCTTATTGTTCCTCGAGTCTCAGAACCGCGCCGCGATTTACTAAGAAAATTTTGAATAAATTGATTATCGAGAAGCATGGTCGTGTTCGTAATTAGGACCGCCAGGAACATCCCAGTTAATTAGTCCAACGAATATATCGAAATTCTCTTTAGTTATGTATTTCATGGCCGGGAAATTGCGCGCGACGAATTAGTAACACTATTTTAAAAATCGTGATTTATCTTGAATTTTTTAAAATTTAAATTAAAGTCATCCGAAGATAATGTAGAATATGCAACGTTCTAAATTTTCACCGATTAATAATTCTTGATCAGATTGTAGCTTCGTTCGTATTTTAAAAATAAATTTTTGCACCGGATTTAAATGTTCTGAAAATTCCTTCGAGGCTGAAGCGCACGAACTACGATCAATTTTTGAACAGTCCAGGATAGAGCGATTTCCTTCACGGTGACAGCTTTATTTCAAGCTCGGTAAAATAATTTAATTCTCATTTGGGATTGAATTCAACGCCAAATATAACTTGTTATCCCTTGGCACTCGAGTGGCAACTCTGAGGCGCCATTAAAAATTGCTGTACCATTATTATTATTATTATTATTATTTATTATGCACGGACCGAGGTCCACATTTACAATAGAATAAAGACTTACAATAGAATAAAGACTTAACATAAATTACTAAGAAAGGACATGCATAAAAGAAAACAAAAACTATTGGTAATTATTGAAAATACTGTTCACATTATTAGATATGTAGGTATCTAATCAATGACTGAACATTTAAGTATTTCATAAGGTATAATATCAATTTCATATCCACCAAATTTAAAATCTCATAAAGAAAGGAAATATTTTAGGTCGGAAGAAATGTTTAATTTTCGTGTTAAAATAGCTCCGAGTGCAAAGGCTTAACACTTCTCATTCCACCATCATGCACAGAATGCTATCTACTGCGAAACCTTTTATTACTTGTATTTTTCGAACACTTTTCAAGTTGTATCCGTTTTATTGAGACTTTAAACAAGTCCGGTTACAGTGGGTTAACGTAAAAGGCACAAGCGTTGCAACACTGTCAAACGGTGGAACGCGTAACCCGAAAAACCAATGTACCGAAGTTCGAAAAGAGTGAACCTAACCTCACGTTTTTTCGCCGGTGGATCTCCGGTGGGACGTTTGTCCGCGGCGAGCACGTTCCCATATATTACGCGTCCTATTTCACGGGGCCCGGCCGGGGCAGCGTAAATTAAACTGTCACGCGGAATTAACGTAAACGAGAAAATCGTTCGCGAATCCGTTCTGTGACTTACGTGAGCCAGCGATCTCTGCTGCACGTACGTCCCGCTCTCTCCCGTCGGCGGGCGTTTCGCCTATGTTCGTTAGTGCGTGATAATTCGCGCGTGCACAAGGTTACTCCCCCGGGACAGACGCGCTTTGACACGCTTCAAAAACGGTTGCCTCGTAAAACCCTCGCGCCTCGGGAAAAAATTCGAATTCGCGAGAAAAAAATAAACTAATACCGCACAACCGAAGTGAAAACATCTATGGTGATTGCGATTTTTCTAGGCTCCTCCGAGTTTGCCCGAATGGCGTTTCACCTCGAAGCGTGACGGATCAGATTCACTGCCCAGAAATTATGTACGCGGAAGCCGAACGAAAAGTCCGCAGAAAGAAAAAATCGCGAAAGAACTATCACCGAGAGAGAGGGAGAGAAAAAAATGTAAAAACCAGTAGCTGATCAGAGGTACGTCGCCATTGCTTATCCCGTTCCCAGTGAAAACCACACGTCATAACTCGGCGAGGCTTTAATTAACCGGTTCTCGAAACTCCCTTGACACGCCGAGAGAAACCTAACCCCTTACTCGGAGACCGTAACGCCGCGACCGAGGTGCTGCTTTCGATAACGTTATCGATAAACATCGATAATATAGAGCTGTCAGACCGAGCTCGATATGTCGATATTTTTAAGATGTCCGTAAATTGAATCCTGCTTAGATCTGGACCCGTGTAACTAACAAAGAAACGACAGGCAACTAGATTTTATGAAATGGAGACATTTCACTTCGGGAACGTTGGGTAGCCAGATTTCATACAAAATTGAGGGCTGATGCAGCCATGAATTTTTCAGGGCTTCTAACCTCAACTGTCATGTCGAGAAACTTTTATTCCAGGTGAACAACCTTTTTTGAAAGTAGAACAGATTATCTCTAACGATGGAGTGAGATGGAGAATTTTATGCATGTATGACAAAAACGAGTAGGTATAATTTAAAACAGTAAAAACATTGGACGATGTTAAAGTAATTGTTAGATTATGTTTGTCCTATTAAACGTATTAAGGAAGAAAATGAAAAGATCCGCTAATCGTAAAGCAGCAACTCAATAACGCAATCTAATAATTTCGTTTGGGATTATTGTGCAAAAAGATTTTTGAACTTCAGGGACAAAATTTGGGAATTTTGCATAACATGTCGATTGTCTATGTATACAGGGTATCATATAATATGTACATGCAAGAAGTAGAATCGGTAGGTCATGATCAGACGCAAAAATGAATAGGTGCAATTCCAGGCAGTCAAAATATAAGAAGAATTTAAACGCACTACACAGTACATATTAAGAAAGAAAAATGAACTTTATTTAACTCCACTTTGCTGCAATTTCGGTAGAACATTATTATTTTGCATAAAGATCCGCTGTTTGAATATAATTTAATTAAACAATGATCAAAACGTATAAATCCGTGTGAGAATATCGTTGAACGTTGCCTTAATGATGCAATTTAGAATTGTGTCGCGTTGTTGGAACTATTTTTCGAAATCACCCCGGTTATGCGAACTTATCGATAATCGGTACGAGCACCGCTGTACGGTGGCGGTCGCTCGATGAAAAACAAATTAGCTGCACCGCGTCCGAAGAGGCACGACACCGAGGGTTTCGAGTAACGTATCCCACAAAGAAATCATGGATGACAGAGGCTGTATTTCGTGACGCGTAATGTCAGAGGCGGATTAGCCTTGTAGAAAAGCGTCGGAGCGTAGGCGAGCGAGAGAACTAACATATTCGGCGAACGTGGGCAAGCACATACATACATCTATGGTTGTCAGGAAAAACGCCGCGCCGCATGTGACAATTTCAAAAAATTTATGCGTTAACTCAGCCTCGTAGTATAGGATTTACGTATTTACCATTGAAAAAAGTCAGGAAAATAAATTCGCAATTTGCAATTTAACCGAAACGAATCGAAGCTCGAAACGGCAATAAATCTCGAAAGTGAAATTATGTGACATGCGGCGTTCTTCCGGATAACCAGAGACATATTCCTCTGGAACGCGGAGAAGGTTCGTACGGCTCTCCGGTTCGGATCGTTACAGCCGTTCCCATAACGCACTCGTGGAAGGAAACGCATCGAGGAACACGAGTGCACAGCATCGATCGAGGCTCCCGTGAACCGTTTGACAGGTAGCGCACGGGCTAATCGACGAGCGTTTAAAAGGAATTTTCACGAGGGCAGGTAGATTCGTGGACAGTACATCGATCGTGGATGCGCGTTGCGCGTGACATTTGCCGCTTGTTCCGTGCGGGGTGAGAGTAAGGGGGACAAAAAAAAAGAAACCCTTATTCGATAGAGGAAAATAATCGAAGTGACATCGGGCGAGAGCTAGGCGGAATTGTCCGGGGTCGATCGATTCGCGGTTCTACGTTGTTAGGCTCGCGTTTTACCGGTGATATTCACAAACATGATTACTCACCTGAACCCCCCGGCAAACCGTCAGAACGGCCAGCAGTAGTCCGGCCACCAGCATCCCCTTCATCCTCTTTCCACTCCGCCTAACCTTTCTTTAAATCTCCGGCACCGTCCGTTCTCGCTCTCTCTTTCTCCTACGTTCGACTAGTTACCGAAGACGACGATCAAGTAGTTTTTCTCCCGAAACTTCCCAGCGAGTTATCGGCGACCGCACTCGTGTAACAAACCGCAGAAGAACGTTGCGGAACGATTTTACGCTGTTCGATACGACAAGACACCCACTATCTCTCTTCTCACCCGCCGTGTATACGGGAGCACAGCGTACTACTGTGACACTGCTGCTGGGTGGGTCGCATTCGCGAGAAATCAAGATGGTGGTGAAGCGCGGCGCCGGTGCCGCTGAAACGACTCGACCAATCAAAAGCTGTCACTCGATGACCGCGCCGGAGGGCGCGTTCACATGCGCGCAGTGGTCAGTCGATACTGTGGCGGGAATATTGAGATTTCGAAACGGCGCACTAGTGGGACCTTTCGTCCAAATCGGAGACAAAATCAAAGAACTTTCGATAGAAATGGGGTAGAGCGATGAAATTTTTTTTTAATTAAAGCTGAAACTTTGCAGAATATGGGAAAATTAGGGAGATTATGGTACGAACGTTTTTTAACCTTGAGAAAATTCGTTAAACATGTACAATTTCAAGAAATCGATTTTGCAGTATCCTGAGGTCCTAGAAAAATTTTGAGACCAGATTTGAAATCAGTGTGACAAAATTTACGGGAAATGAAGTACAACATGTTCAAAAAAAAATTTTTCCGCGCGTGGTATTGGAAAAACCACAATTTTCTCGAAAATGTGCAAGTTTAACGAATTTTCTCAACGTTAAAAAACGCTCTTACCATAATCTCCCTATTTTTCCCATATTCTGCAAAGTTTCAGCTTTAATTTAAAAAAAATTTCATCGCTCTACCTCATTTCTATCGAGAGTTCTTTGATTTTGTCTCCGATTTGGACGAAAGGTCCCACTGTGCGGCGTCGCACCACTTTCACGTATTTTTCTCCCGAGGCTTCTCGATTCAAAGAATACCTTTCAACTTTTCATATCGGACACGCTGAGAACACTTTTTGCACGCACGTTGAATAACATAATAATCGGTTAATGATGGCATATTACCAATGAATAACATGATAATGAATTTTTGTTCCTTCAAGATGATTTTTTGATGTATGAAGACTATTTTCGTGAATATGTACAATTTAAAACGGAGGATTGATTAAAAAAACATGTTAATAGGATTTTAGGAGACGCTTCGGTACATCAAATAAATTAAACAATACGAATTTAGTATGCTTTATATTTTGTTATTATTGTTATTACATTGTCATTGTTATTACATTTTTAATTAAACAAGGAGTTCGAAAAATACTTTCTTCCCCAATCAATAAGTCGTCGCATTCAAAATGACGACTAAAATAATTAATGAACCACCGCTCGACGCAATTTTCTTTCATTCTCTGAAATTGTCGAGTCTTTTATGACACATTTATTAGTCCATGGAAACCATGTCAGATAATAGTATCCGAAAAGCGACCAGTTTCGCTAATCAATCCGCGTATATTGTTCGCGCATGTTTATTGTTGCGTGCACGTGAACCCGAAACGCAGAACACACGATGAATTCAGATAAACCGTGAAGTCTGATCTATCCACCTTTGTTCCAATTTTCACCTCGGTTCATCCTCCTGAAAATATTCGACTGGTAGCAGATGAAACAGCGGTTCCAATGATACGTGCAGAAACCTTAGCCGATGCCAATCGATGATAAAGTTTGACCGCGTCATCCGTCGCAGTAAGCCGGTGCTCCAAAAGCTCCGATTTAAAAGAGAGAAAAAAAAAAGTAGAAGCGGATGTTGGCAGCTGGCACACCTCTAAAGATAGATCAATCGTCCAGCGTTACCTATTAACGATCAATAAAAACGATTAATTGATACAGACACGTCCGTTTGCGTGTCATTACCACGACATTGTTTAACATGCAAAGAGTGACAAGGCAGCATGACATCATGCACATAGTTGCGCACCTATTACCACTCTAACGAATCTGTTCCCTTGCATGATGCACTCTGCCGAGCAGAGAACACTATGCTGCTTGCAAACAATTTTCACAATTAACTCTAGAAATTACTGCGCCGTGGAAATTGCCACTTTGGTATAGATCGACGTTGTACAGGATGTTCGTAGAAATTAACACTTCTTCCGTGCATGGACTTAGTCGCAAAAAGGATCCAATTAATTTTATGATTATAGCGTGCATTTCAATCGAGGTTGTATAGTCACGTCTATGCAGTCGCATCAAACGCTCCGGCATACTGATTTCAAAAGATAACGCAACGAAAGTACTGCGACGTTCGTACATACATACGTACAAACTCATAAACAAGCCTGAATAGAGTTCTGAGCTAGCGAACATCGGAACCTGGAGTTTTCAGCGACGACAAGCGAGGTATTAGGTATTAGGGAGGTATTAGGGGTGTGCGAGAACTCGAAAATGTCGGGTCGGGCTTTTCACGACGCTTCCGATTGACGATTATGTTTAACCAAGTTCATTCTGAAGCACACTGTTCCCCAAGAACAATCGGCTACCCAACATTTTCGGGATCTCGCTCAGCTCCAATAATTATCACAACACTTTCGATCGCGTAAATCGGCCGTTCCACGGCGCGATTGGAAGCGCGTAACGTTTCGGAAAATGCAGTTCCGCCCACGCGATCGTAGAACGCTCGCTAATATGTTTGAAAGTCGACGATGCGTGATGGAGGCAAGGTCAGACGAGGTTAGGGACGAAGACAGAGCCAAGTGGATGGAATAAAAATCGTGAGCAGCATGCATCGGGGACCGTGCTCGAGTCCGCACGAATTGCCGAGGTTGTATTGTCGCATCCGCTCGTCGGCCTCTTGTCATTTTTACGGTTTCGAAGACCGCGGGTTACGGTACACCCTCTTATCAAGCATCTCTTGACATTTCGTTTGTTAACAACGCAGCGTCCTTTCGGTGCACGGCCTCTTACCCCTCTGTTTTTCGTCCAAACCACTAGAACCCCGGGAAATTACACATTCCGCGTGGCTTTATCTGTCCTCCTCCTTCATCTTCCCTGTTGGTTTTTTCGCCATTTCCCCTACCGCCCCGTTCGTCTTCTGTTTTCCTTTTTCCCCCCCTCTCCCCGTTTTCTTCGTTCTTTTTTTTCGCCAGAAGAACATGAAAATGCACGAGCAGATAGCCTTGGCCCATACCTTTGCCCGTGTGTCGGCCACCGTACCCACCGGTTACCCTGGAAACGGTATCGATTTCAACCCTCAGCTATGCAGTAGAAACCAGCGGCACACCATGGGGATCTCTTCGTCTCGAGTTTCGACAAGACAGCCCGTTTAAACCGCCCGATTACAGCACCTTTCGTCTCTATTATCGTCCGACTTTCGTCTTTTTCCCCTAGCAATTCGGAAAATTCGGGGCCCGCTGCGGCAACCTTGCAAAATGGCCGAAGTCACCGGCCACCGCGATTATAATTCCGGCTCTCTACTTCCCACGCGATCATACGTCGACGTGTTCGTAAACGAACGGTGCGACTCCGATTTACCAAAACGATAAAACAGCCCGAGTTTTTGTTTACACGGACTTCGTCAAATCGACGATCAAAGCCACGAGAGTCGTGGGTTAATCGGTCTCGCAATTCCGGCAGCAAATTACGATCGCGAACGGATAAACAAAACGAAATAAGCACAATGCAACGATTTCTTTTGTGATTCTTACTTGAAGGAAGATTAATGGGCTTCTCGGTGATTCGCGCCGATAACAGAAAGCACTTTCGAAGACTTCCGAGTAGGAAAGCGCTGGCTCTGGTCGCTCGGAAGATGAATTTTTCTGCTTCGGCGGAAAGAAACCTTTTCGAGTTTTTCGCTTTTTTGTTTTTTGTAAACTCGACGGGATTGTTCGTAGATTAATATATTTAAGAGGCGAGCGAGCGCACGCCTTATCCTCGCGGCCTGGGCGATAATGTGTTAGTTCCGTCGTTGCTCCGATTTACACCCACAGTTTTATGCTAATTTCAGTCCCTTTTACATCGCGGTATATCCGGATTAAATGTATTCGCGTAATCTTCTCCCGGGCCGTTCGAAGATGTGCTCGAAAGAGAGGCGTGTGCCGGGGGTTGAACCTTTTGAGATTAATGCATACAGAGATTTTCATACATCCTTGGACCGTTTAAATGGAGAACCGGCGCGTTTTCATTAAACCCGCCCTCGTCTTCGTCGTAATATTTTTAATGGCAATAATAATACCGCTGTACTACGCAATTTGTATATGCAAACCGGAGACGAGAGCACGAGCGCGTAAGCTCCGGACCTAGAGCGGCAGTTCTAGCCCGGGCACTTTACGCAAATCTGATGCATTGCACGAACAGTATTATACGTCTTACTTATGTAGAAATTGCGCAACCGAGTCCGTATTTATCATTATTATTCTTTTTAGAATTTCCTGCGGCTATTTACCGGCAACGTCCAGAGAATAATTCAATGAATGCAACCCCCGCGAACGTCTTTCGACGTCCGCAGCAATGTAGATCAACCGGTAATGCGAAACCACGGTAAACTTTGAAATTGATATTGTTCAATCTTCCGACTGCGAACTCATTCAACTGTCTCCAAAATTACAGAATTATTTACAGACGCGATTGAAATAAATCTTGAGAAGGTCCAAACTAAGATCGAAACGTTGATTTTGTTTGACAATTAGCAAAATTGCTTTACAATTCGTAATAAACGATCGAACTGTTGCGCCGAAAGCGTTTAAAAATGTATCATCTCCAAAATTATATTTTTGCAAACCCGACCCGATATTTTCGGGCTCTCGAACCCCTCCGAACAATACCACCTTAAGAATCGAGAGCATGATCGCCCGGTGTTACATATGCTCGGCCCCGGATTCGCATAACGTTTATTATCGAGAAATAAATACGTTTGTCAGCAAATCCTGAATAATCCAACTGGGCGGCCGTGGACGGAGCGTTCGAGGAAGAAATTTAATTAATTTTTTACGTTGGCCGAGCACTTTATTTAGAAAGCGAGACAAATATTTAGCTGGAATGGAGGGATTACGCTAATGGATTCTGTAACGTCAGATTTCGGATCTGGAAATAGTGCAGTACGGCGAATGCGACGCTCAAAGATTAAAGAGGATGAGGGGTGTTAATTACGGTAACAGTGCGCAGCGTTTTGCATTTTTCCCTGTTACGAGTCCACGGGCGCAAAATGGCGACGCGTAGATTATTTTTGTACGTTGCGCGAACCTGCAATCGTTTTATTATGCAATGTTTGTACACCGGTGCGACGAATCGTCGGTTCACGCCCCATCGATTTGACGAGCGTAAAAATATTATGGCTCCGGTTCCTTTTTCACCTCGTACACTCCGCAAACTTTGTTAGCCGGCACCGCTTTGTCTGCAAAAATGGTAAATGGTCGAATTTTTCGAAGAAACGATCGTCGAGACTCGTTAACCCTGTACCGTTGTACAAAATAATAGTAAATATGAACTTTCTTGAAATTCTTTAAATATTCCGACCATTTATAGGAAAAAGTTATGTTTGTTTAATGTCACTAAAAAGTCAGACATTTCATATGCAACAACCTGATTATACTTCGAATTTTTTTTAGTTAATTTGACAGACTTCTTATGAAGATTCTACTACAACACTTCGTAGTCTAAAGAAACAGCGCACCGCATCAGGGTTAAAGCCCGACGATAATATCGCGTGGCGAATCTCGTTAGTCCTTCAACGAAATTGCACACGGGGGGATTAGCATACCTATCATCTTCGGGTACGGCAGATTAAGGTTGTTCATTATGTCAACAAATTCATTCAGAGATTTGGTTAATCTCGGATTAAAGGTCTTCTCCTCGGCCACCGTAGTTACCGTTCTGCCATTGTAGTCGTGGGCCGGGTACAGCCTATAATTCGCCGGCAATGCAAAAATCTTCGTGTGAACGGACTTGTACAAAGTTTCTGCCGAGCCACCCTGTAATTTTCGTGAAATTATGAAACAAAGAAAAACAAAGTGTCCCCCCCACACCCCGTTCGCTTCGAAAAAAATGTCGTTCTTTCGCTCGGCATATTTCAGCGAACTACCATAACATCGGGTCGCGACGATGCGAGCTAAAAATAATATCGTCGGAAGCGCAAATACGCGAGCAGGTTGATAAAAATTAAATTACGTGTATTATAAAGTACACGGCATAATTTCCTAGCATTCCTGCGGCTAAAATTCACCTATTTTCTTCTCTTTTCTTTTTATTTCTGTTCGTGTTGCAATATGTGAGATTGAAACTTCTGCGGAACGTAAGAATTGGATTTATTTACCTCGTATTTCGTCTTTTAAAATTAGCGTTGATCGATTAAACAACATCCGCCTCCAATTAGCCGGAAATTCGCTCACCGCAAAATTAAATACTCGCTAAGTATGGTGGACGGTATTCGCCGCGACGCGACGCTGTAATGAGTTTTAGGTTTATTTAGGTATACTTAAACAGTGCGCAGCCGCTATCTAGTTTCTACGCCGGTGCAGTCTAATAACAGAAATTTGAAAGGCGGAGGTAAAACTATTCGCGGCTATTATATCGATGTTGCTATTAAACGCTGCATAAATGATGTGCGCCGGCACGGTGAAGTTACCGCGGACAATATCGAACCGACACAACATTTTACGTCACCGCGCTTCCCTGGAAAATCTTATCGCCAGATTTCAAGATTCTACGCCCAACATTGTCGCTGCATAATAAATTAAGAACTGTGCGACGCGCGGCGTTGGGGAGGTTTTGACGCGCAGCCAATTACGTCAATCGGCTGCCGTATATGTATACAAGTTAACATTTATGGGTTCGGGGCGGTAAAGTATTTTAAACGATACAGGGTGGCCCACGCAGCTGGGAAAGATCGAATTGTTTTCACAGTTAAAAAATCTACGCAAGAAGAGAATGGCTAGCGGTCGACGAAGTTTATTTTCACACCAGAAAATCTTTCCGCGACACATCTTTTTTTTCACAGAAATGGACGGGTCCCGTTATTTCGAGGAACTAACAAAATTAACATTTCCAGACTGTGTTAGCTTGGTACATTTTTGCGGAATAGCGAGAGGAAAATAGATCTCTGTGGACCATTCAAATCCTCTCTCGAGCGTTCTCCTTTTTTTGTTAATTGCAACCGGCAGAAAAGATACGAGCTGTCCCAGTTGCGTGACCGTCCAGCGCGCGAAACAGGAATATATGTAAATTATAAAATGTTTTCAGTGTTATAAAGTATACGGTCGTTCATACACAAACCTGAAAGTCGGTTCTACCGCATCCACGAATTAAAAGAGCGTCTCCCGTGAAAGCAATTCCTTGCTCGTCGCATACGTACGTTACGCAGCCTACGGAAATAGAGAAGTTAATTAATTGCAGGCGTTGGTTTCGTTAATTTCAGTCTTGGATGCCAAAAATTGACTGTTCGTGAACGATGTTTTGCTGTTCGTCGTTTTTGATACTGTGTCATGTTCGGTACGTGGAGAGAACATTTATAATGATCACGTCGTGTGTCGCGTTAGGTTCTACGTGACCGGCAGTCGACGAACTGCTTCCAGAACACGTACTTTTACGTGACCGGCTCAATGTTAATGTCCCCTCGCGATTGACACGAAAGTTTAGTCTAATGCTAGGCATCTCGCCCAATTCGGAGTCATTTCCCATTCGATAATGTCCGATCGAGTCGCGGACAATCTGAACACTTCGTGGTCGAATGGCGACTCTGAGGCGCCGTAGAAAATTACCTCGCTGTTATTTGAAAAAATTCTTACTGAATTTATTAATTTAAGTGTGTGAAAGATTCTTTGTACTAGCACCTAGTGTCACCAATTTATAAAAGTAGTTGAAGAATCATAATGTGACAACATTTTAAAGGCCAGTGTAATAAAATAATAATTAAAAATAGCGTTCTAACCCGCAGTATGGCCAGGCGTGGACACCACGCGCAGATTATGTTTGCCGAAATCAATCTTATCATCCGGATTGAGAAGAACGTCGGCCTCGGCGCCGCTGCTGCGAGATATCATTGACAGGCAGCCAGGTAACAATGACTTCAATTTCCCAGTTCCGGTGATGTGATCGGCGTGCATGTGCGTGTTTACTGGAAAAATCGGTTTCCCGGTTAGTTATCGTTCATCGCGAAGACCGAGGTCCGTTCATCGGTTAAATGAACATTTTTTCGAAAGATCCGGATGATCCGGGGGTCGTTCGATGGGCCTAAATCTTTTCATTAATTCCGCCGTTCCCGGGGGATTCTCGGGGAAACGCCACTTTGGTAATTGCTTTTTATACTGCGAGCCTTATGCAGCGGGCACAAAAGATTGCAACGCGGTAGCCGGCCGAGAGACCAGATAAGGAGGACACGAACTTCGCGGGGGAATTTTAGCCGAAGTTTCGCAACTGAGAATTACACTTTCTGTCGCGCGGCCGGGGTATTCAAATAAGGGCCGCGAACAATTTAAAAGCGCCGTGTGCTCGATCAAATTTTCTGAATAAAAACAACGCCGTTTCCGGTAATCACGCTTTACGAGCAAGAACTACCAGACGTAAAGATAGGATACAAATGAGGAAAAGATAAGGGGACGCGAACTTACAGGAAATTTCAGTTTAACTTCGTCGCGAGTTGAATCGCTCCAACGCGCTCCTGTAAACTGCAAAAATTGAATAATTCTCGAATAAGGTGAATGCGTGTTGTCTTACGTGCTTCATTCATGCCGGCGAGACTTAATCTTGATACTGATAAAATCAAATTTACTCCCAGCCAGGTTGCTCTTCCGATCTCCGATAACCGAAATGACTGTCGTCTATTTCAATCCGATTTCGTCAGCCACGATACCGGGAAAGTGTAACGGATTGTATGTGCATATTTTAACAGGATGTTAAGGATCGATTTAGGTCCAGAAATGTAAAAGTCAATACACAAACGGTTTTAGTTAATGATTGAAACGGTTCGAACCTTATTTTTACGCTTCATCTACCGGATATGACCTGACCGTTTTCTAAAAGGACTGCGTCGTTAATTTTTCAACAGACGCGGTAACTTAATTGACGAAGCAATAAGTCATCTGCAGTTAAGTAGAAATTGTTAAACTTGTATTAAATACAGTACAGTCATTGAAATAGCTGTTAATAGGCTCCCGGTGGGTAAAGTGTTAATTAAGTTGAGAAACGAGAACCTCACGCTATCTCGGCAATCTGTAACTGTTTATTGACTCCACATTCTTTGTCTGTTTCGAGGAATATTTCTTTTTCGAAGTTATGATGCGCACGGGTATGGCTATTACTTTGATCTGTTCTAATACATTCAACTGAACGTAATTGAATGGTTCCGGAAGACTCTTTTCGTGTGTCTTGATCCATGCGGAAGGCTTCAAGTGCCAATTTCAACAATTAGCGATTCGGCTCACTCAACAAGCCATACAAATACGAAACTTGTACTTTGCAGAACTATCGGAACATAAACTGCATAACCGTTCGGTAGACATTTTTCACTTGAGATGCTTCAGTCGACGAGGACATTTTTGACCTAGTCGTATATCGATACAGCCGATTACATCGTCAAGACTTCTATTTCGATTTATTTCGACCGTTATTAGGTAATATAATCAGTTTGGAATAATGAATCGGTAATTTAATTACTCGATCGCTGAGAGCCGAGCGAATCAATGCAAAATTTTTAAATAAAATTCGGAAACTTAAAATAAGCTTTTAATCACACTTCCGTTTGTGGTAAATTCGAGTAATTAATGTAATGCATGGCGGACGGGGTTTTTATTCGTTATTATATAAGGAAGTACTTAACAGATTGCAACTTACTCGCATATTTCAGAGTTAATCCCAGCTCTTGAATAATGTTCTTATCACGGTTTGCCCATTCGATCACTGGATCAATTAATACTGCTGTTTTTTCGTTAATATCCGCCAGCAGATAAGTGTACGTGCTGGACACAGGGTCGAAGAACTGAGAATTGCAATTAAAAGTAAAATAACAATATTTTTCTTCGTACTTAAACGTATTTACATATACACAAAATAAAATTCAAATTTCCCGCCTGTTACCGACCCGCATTAATATCGACAACAACTCAGTAATTTTCTTATTAAAAACAAAATGTCAAGGCTAAAATGATTAAACAATTAAATCGATTTAAATTCACGTTGTAACCTCTATACAAAATAAAATATTGTTAACAAGCCACTCTGAACCAGAAGTAACATTTGAAATCGAATCGAATGTAAGTTGTAACATGTGGAAACGATAAATATTGATTATTTGAATTTAATTATTTTAATTACTGCCGTCAGGTGTCACTGCAAGCACGACAATGAACTATATAATCGGTAGAGATGCTGCATATATCAAATGCGCATCTATCGACTTACTTGACGAAAGAAGAAATCTTTTGTAAACGGGATCGGTTCCGTCAATGCCGTAGCCATACTGCAATCCCGGCGTGTAAAAACGTTGGATTTTATAAACGACGATCTTATTTGATACTGACACAAGTTTCTAACGAAACCCACTTTCATGTTCATGCAACAAGCATGCTGCGTAAAATGTGAGACAGTACTGACAGCAGTTTGCTACCTGTACCACTGACGATTAGTCAAGTCTGACGATCGTCTTGTCGATTACATCATATCTAAGTAATAACAGATATCAGTTATCGTCTCTTTCCTAACATATATGCGATAACCTGTATTACATCCTAGACATTATAAATCTTCCATCTTCAAACATGTTAGGATATTTTTACGATGCACATGAGAGATTATTCTCTTCGATTTTTCATTGTATATGCCATTTGCAATTTTATTCTAGCACTTTCATTCGTTATTACAGTATATAAAAATTAAATATATATTGGATCTTACAATTCTATTCGTATCTAATTGTATTATTAACTGAACTAATACAATTAATAAATATATAGCCTAAAATATATTTGTTATTGTAGTAAGGAATCATTCGTTAAGGCGCCTTTCTATGTACATACACAAACTTTATGACCGCTTCCTCCCAGTCAGCCATCTTGTTAAATTTGTACTTCTTACTCCATCTTGACTGTTCTCTTTCCGGTTAGCTTCCGAGCGAAGGTGTGTAATTTTTGGCAGTTTTCTATAAACTTTGACATATTAGCATAAAAAACGATAGCATAACTCGTAATAAGAAGCAGTGTACGTGTTTTGCACTGTATTTACATCTAATATGGAATAAATAACATTCTCTAGCAGAATTTTGAAATATATGTTAAAGCAATACACGTGTGGCATGTCGACACAACGTTTGTGTTTATCAATCGTTCATACTTCGCATACTTCTTTCAGATGCCTTCCGTGACGCTAAAAGACGTTGACCAACACAAGTTCGTTAAGGCTTTTGCCGCGTTCTTGAAAAAGTGAGTATTTATTTTCAATTTCGTACACATAACCTCAAAATGGAGGGGTAAGCCGCATACCTATATATAATTATGTCAAGCATCAGCAATCGTTCAGTTTCGAAATTATTACAATAACCGTTCGCTAATTCTTTATAAATTGCAGGACCGGCAAAATGCGCGTTCCAGAATGGGTAGACATCGTGAAATCCGCCCGTTTCAAGGAACTCGCACCCTACGACCCGGACTGGTACTACATCAGATGTGCTGCATTGGTACGTCACATTTACATCCGCAGCCCAATCGGATCCAGGGCAGTCACCAAAATCTTTGGAGGTCGTAAACGCAATGGTACCCACCCCAGCCACTTCTGCAAATCTGCTGGCGGTGTAGCCCGTAAGGCTCTCCAAAGCTTAGAACAACTAAAACTCATCGAGAAGGCTCCACTCGGTGGACGCAAGCTCACCAGCCAGGGTCGTAGGGATTTAGATCGCATTGCAGCGCAGGTTAAAGCAAAAAGCAAAAAACAACTCAAACTGCAGGAGACTCTTGTTCTATAACTTTTCGGTTAATGTAATAAAAACGAAAAATTCATACATGATTCGCTTTATTTACATCCGTCCCTGTGTTAAGGCGTTGTGGGCTGGCTAATTATCACATTCGTTTCATTGCTTCATTATATTGTACATTTTGGTACATATTTTTATGCGTTCTAACAAAAAGCAAAAATGTGTGTTCAAATCAAAAGAAAGAAGCGCGAACAGGTATTTATCAATCTTTAATGTGTGCATAGAATAATAATACAATAAGACAAAAGAAGAGATTGATTTACAATAAATAGAATAAAGGTTTTAAAATGTACAAGTGCCCAGAGCTGCAGAGTAACGATTCGTTACTAACGAAATATTAAGACAAAACAGGATCTACATTTACAATAATCAGAATAGACAAGAGTTTTAAAGTATTCAGCGTTTATATATATATATATAATTTCAACAGAAGTATAAATTTATATAAAAATATGTACAAGAGATAATAAACTCGATCGTACAAGGGAGCAGAGTTGTGCTAATTCAATTACTAAGTATTTTAATCAGATTTGTAATTGAAATACAATATAATTGAAACACAATGTAATTGAAATACAATATAATTGAAACACACTGTAATTGAAATATAATATAATAAAAATACAGCTCTCCAAATTATAGCCCAGAACTTGGAAGAACTTGCGATATATTTTTCTTTCATATACAGTATACAGTAACCGCGGGTTTACTGTCGAACAGCCGTGTTCTGCACGGACAGTATTCCCGCAGTGACATCACTTTTTTCACAATGTAACACCAATATTTAATCTTCTTTATTTTTCATTATTATTTTATGGAACTTTCGCCAACATATTCGTGGGATTTTTCTAAAGCAAAATGGTACCAAACACGATATAATTTCAACTGTATTTAGTGGTGTAATCGACGATAGGTGTAATCCTTTACATGGATTTTTCAACCTCTTCTTGCCTATTACTTCATTTTTCATAATTCAATTACAATGTATTTTATAATTGTGCTCCATTGCAATTACGAATTACATTGTCATTTAATTGAATGAAGATCTGAATTATAAATTGCAATATAATTGAATTACAATGTATTTTATAATTGTACTCCAATGCAATTACGAATTACATTGTAATTTAATTGACTGAAGATCTGAATTATAAATTACAACATAATTGAATGACAATTTAATTCAATTACTTTGTAATTATAATTCTGGAGTAATTCAATTGTTATTCTGCACAACTCTGCAAGGGAGCCTTCCATGTAACCTTCAGGCATCGAATAAAGATAATTTGAAAATCTCGTGAACGAGTGCAGGGATTTCCGGAAAGATGGCAACACGATCGCGGCCGAGCTCGGGTTCGGCTTTCTCCGTAGTCGCGGGCTCAATGGTGAAGGTATGGGCGTATACAGCGCCGCCTCAGTGAAACTTTGACCGTGGACACCGTCGTTTCGGCACCGAACCGTCTGATTTTGGAGCAAGTTGACGAGAGGAATAGAGGTTTGGTGTCCCGGGACGCAGAGAGCCGCGTTACGCGCGTAAAAGTGTGTATGCATCGGGAGTCGTCGCTCGCTCTCGAACGAAAGAAAAACGGTGCCGGATATGTTTCCTCGCGAGCACTGCGGGAAACCCCTCCGCGCGAGAATGTTAACGAAATAATCGTGTCGCGCAAGTGTCTCTCGCTGGCAGAGAAGACAGACGACCGAGAGTTCGCCCGTCGAAAACGAACAAGAAGAAGAATTAGTCTCCGTGTCTCGTTCCCTCTCGTTCGCGCGTTGCAACAACCCCCTTTTCCCTCTCCCTTCGGCCATCGTTGGCCCCCTCCCACCCTTCCTCCCGCCACTCCTCTGCGGGGTCCGTTGGTCTTACCGGGACGACGTTTACCGTGCGTCACGGGAAACGGCATTGGGAGGAGACAGAAGGTGACAGCCCTCCCGCGGAATTTATGGTTGCGCACGGGCGAAACGGTGAAGTGAGTGGTGTCACAGTGAAGTGAGTGCGCGACGGCCACGACCCGGTGAACAATCGAACGAAGTTATCGGTTTCGGCTGCCTATTATATTACATAGAGACACGGGGGAAAAGATGCCGGGCCTAATCGCCGTCAGCGAGTTCGTCGAGGAGACGAGGGAGGACTACAACTCGCCCACCACCTCCACCTTCGTCTCGCGGATGCCACAATGCAGACAGACCATCACGTCCCTCGAGGAGGTGATTCTCTTTTTTCTCTCTTTTCCCCCCTATCTGGCTTTCATTCATACACTCTCTCTCGGGGCCACTTTGCGCCCCGTATAACCTCACCGAGCACCACAGTCGGGCATCGTTCGAATCAATTTTTATTTATCCCTTATTCTAACTAAACTATGTAACTGGCGATCGAGAATTGAGACATGTATGTAAGTATTTGATGTCCCACCGGTATTGCCCAATTCAATCGTTATTTACTCGCGATTGACGAATAATTGTGTGCACGAACAAGAGAACGAATCAATCCATTTGTTATTGAAAATAACTTCTGCCCAATTCCGCCGAGGATCGGTGGTCGAGCGCGTGTTCCACTGCGTGGGCGTTTCACAATTACACTCTATAGGTTTGCCTGGCGCGTCTTCGACTATGATTGATAGAATTTTCGGTAGAACGCACCCGCGAGAACACGTTGATTTTACAGTCGATTCTATTCGAGTCCACGTATCGATGTAAATAGATATTTAGCGTGGCGATTCCCAGGGCGAACGCGTTCGGACATGCTTTGGCGTTGCATTTCGAACGCGCTGGCCAACGAGAAAGCAGAGGGTGATCGCCAGGAATTTTTAATTGGTCTCAGATTGGCAACCGTGAATACGTTTAACCCTTGAAACACCTGAAATCGCTGTTACAATCGAATTCGTTGGAATTTGTGAAATTCACGGAACTGCATCTGCGCTTTGACAAGCAGGTATTGATACTTAACCTATGTGTCATGGGCGGTCAAGTAAGTGTCTCTATTAGAGATTGCTGGTGGAAAATAAAAATGGAGCCACGAGGAATTAATGCGTTTAGTAGACAGTTGGCCAGTCGATTGGACGACTGATTAACGATACTGTATTTTCAATGATATTGCACACTTGTCTCGCAACGTTTTAGTACGCCTGTCGTCGTATTTATGCGTCTCGCGCAGGGATTTACATTCAGATTAATTAGCGGGATAATGAAGGCACAATGCGACCGAGAGAGTTACGGGAGAGCGAAGTGACTCGAGTTAAAACCAGTGTCTCGCACAATTATTCTTTCACGCAGTTGCAGATAATAGATCTTTTGTAATAGCAAACCGTAATACGCCGACGTAATTATTGGCGAAGAATGTTATTGCGAGAACCTTTCGTAATTTAACTGCCATCGTAACTCTCGCGGACTGCGCTGTCTCGCAGAAATATATGGGCTCTCCTTCTGGACCCGTTTCCAACTTGTCCGACATAGTCGGGATTTTCGCCGATCGTTGGAAAAACGGAAGCGCTCGCGGAATTTCGCATACATAACCTATCATCGAACTCTGAGCCATTGTACATACGTACGTCGAACTCGTTTCTTGCTCAAACATAAAACCTATCCTATTCGTGCATCAGCAATCAATTTTTTGAATTCGTTCGAGCGTTCTCTCGATCATAAAATATTTTTACCAGTGAATAATGGCCGTTACACGCTTGTAGTAGTGTTGATAGTAGGGTCATTATTTTTTTCCGCTTGTCATCAATAACAATTCCGGTAAATTCCGTCGTGTCTTTTTGTCAACGATCGAAATTGGGTCGTTGCATATTCATGCGACGCTGAATGTAAAAGTATTTTATGTATAGTTTTTCTTTTCATATAATAATGCGTCTTTTCTAGCACATGCTTGCGTATTCGAATATTATATCTCACGATTTATGCCAGCATTATTGAGTTAAAACTAATCGGCGACGATAAGGTGAACAATTATCATTGCGGCACCGCTGTTTTGCATATTATCGAATCGTGGGCGTATTTTGTAACACAGATAGGGAAGTCTGCGCGGAAAGTGTGCCGCGGCGGCGCTCCTAAGTGGAATTTATGCATAGAATTATTAAAGTTTCTTTCCACGAAGAAGAACCCGGGGAAGAATCCAGCATCGACGTTAAAGCCGATAGAGGCGAACCAATTCAGTACGTCGGCTAATTGAAACCCTTACAAAATGGGTTGCGCTGTAATAATTAGTGAATAATTATCTTGATGTGTTAAACATGATTACTTAATGGATCGAGTATGTACAGGGTGGCCTATATGTATGTAAAATATTGCAGCATCACGTTCTACAGAATTAGTAGGTCCAACGTTGTAATGGATTTTTTCAATCCGCTAGGGATTTTCTCGTGATTTATGGCGTGTCACTGTCCGGCTTCCGGAAGTACCAGAGGGGGCTACCACCATGTACTTGTTTTACACAAAATGGCGAATTTTGAAACACCAAAAGCAAATAATGAAGTATTATTAACGAGACTGCGGATTTTTTTGCGTTTACGAAGAAATTGGCTGAGCGAAATATAAAACAGTAAAGGATTAGAAAAATTTCAGAATATTGCAATGTTGTTTTCAATGCAATGAAATCAATTTTTATTTTATTCCTGTTTCTCGCAATCAATGCGGAACATTTTTATTTCGCATAGAGCTGCAGCCTAATTATAACATTAATAAGTAGACGACGGATTTGATGCGCTTACGACATAATCGAGTAAAAGGAGCATATAAACAGTGAACATTTGATAAAATTTTCTCGAGATAGATCGAGGCGGGAAAGATGGGAATTTAAAGTCGCGTAGATGTCCCGATGCAATTTCACTTTAGATTAGTGTCGTCCTCCGGTTTCGCGTTTATTTTCGCGTCCCCAGAAGATTGCTTTCTCGATTGCTGGCACTCGGCGTCGTTACAGGTTCGTGGGGAAAATCTAGAAAACACTCGGCGTGTTACTTTTGCCTGGCAGTCGATAGCGATGCACTCGTAATGGCAGGCGAGTCACTTTTACGGTGCAGTTCGACTTGTGGTGGTTTCTTGCGAATTATATGCCCAGCCACTTCCGTCTGCTTTGATGCGCCAGCATCTTCCGGGTCAGCTCGTTTTCTCCTGCCTCGCCTTAATGACCCGCACGATTTTCAACGAGGAAACGCTCTCTGTGCGTGGAATATTTCTCGCAGAGTTTCCCGCGATACGCCGCGGATAAACGACCACTTTCCGCGATGCGTTTGCCCGTTCCTTTTCTTTTCTAGCTTTTCTTCGACCGTTGAATATTCATCGGTTTTTAGTAAGCATATCGTGCGAGGCTCCGAAAAAAGACCGCGCTCCGGTATGGTAAGACTAATTTTGAACGCGTTGACGAACGGAGTTACGTGTGCGTGACGTCACCGACCCGACGATTAACTGCCGGCGTCACAGAAACGTGAGTTTACCGCTTATTACTGTTTCTCGCGGTTTCACTGATGAACAGTTGGACTGAGAGACGGATTTACTGTCTCATGAATTCTTAAATAAGTTCAATGGCAGCGAGAATTTAATACGTCTTCAGCAACACAATCCGACGACTCCTTTTGGAAATTATTTTAGATATGACAACTATTAAAACGTGTAATAGCAGTACAGTGTTTAATTTAAGGATGTTCTGGAGGTACAATAGGAGATAGAAGTACAAGAAATTCGAAGTACATCAATATATTGGCAATGAAAGCCATTCATGAGTATATTTTGCATACTTTTGTATACTTTTCTTTACACTGTTGTCGCGTTTCCAGTCTAGTGAGATGACAACACGATTTTGACGTTTTGTAACAGTTTATAATTTTTTGCTCTGTAACTGTTTAGCGAATCCTAATAAATTTTTAACATAATTTTTACTATACATATATGTATAAAAAAACTGGAGTTTCTAGTTGCGTTTCTTCGAGGTTTAAATAGGGTTTGAAGTGGAATTTTATGAATTCTCCATAAAAAGACGTGTTCAAATGTGCAAACTTTAAATTGCTATGATTCTTAAACGGTGCAGTGAATCGAACGCAAACTTTAATAATTGCATTAATTTAGTAAGAATTATATCTTGTCAAATTTTCAAAAATTCTGTTGCGTTTTTATATACCTCCAGAACATCCCTAATTTTATATAGAACTTGGAAGGAGTATTTTCAACACGTTGGATCTTTAGAACACTCGACCTCTATCAAAAGCCCCCGGACCGTAATTCGGAGATAACATTGGAAGAAAAACGGTCTTCGCCGGAGATCAATACTCTGCTGATAATGCGTAATCAATATTGCACAGGCTGAAATGAAGTAGGCTCGGCAGGAAATTCGCAGAGTGTCATATTCAATTCGCGGTATCAGGTGTGCGCCGAAAGCGCGTGTTGCGTGTCGAATTGCAAAACTCGAACGATACTTTGTCTTTCGATCAATGTATTGTTAAGGTTCTTTTTTTTTTTTAAAGAGTGGCTTTAATTTTAGAACCGGATGTCCGTTCATTGTCTTCAAATGATCTCCAATGATACCGTTCCTCCCGACCTGTAAGCTCATCGTCTACAAGCGAGAATATTTCCACTCCTACACCATGAACAATAATTGAAAAGTGTCGCATTGTTTTTCCTATTTAATGGACTAGAATTATATCGTATACACTGCTTCCATAAAATTCTCGGTTTCATACGGGATGAATCATTGCGTATAGCGTTGGCCGAGCTTGGACGGTAATTAAGAAATTAATTAGTGAGGATTCGCGTGTCCCCTGGGCAACTGAAGCGGTGGTGTCCCATAAAGAACGGTTATGGGGGTGTTTGACCCAGAAACATGCTGGACATTTTTTGGAATTGGGGAATATTGAGCTTAATGTGCTCATGTGAATTAAACAATTATTATCCATTAAGAAATACAAATTTACGTATTACTGAAAGTCCTAGAATTGTTAATTCTTAAATTGATCTGGTTTCAACGCTTGCTACACATGTACGAATAAAATTGTACATATTTGGGGTCAGTAGACTTAAAAATCATAATTTGAAGCGCGAGATCGGCCTTGTTAAGTGCTCGTAAGCAATACATAGAGCCAATTATCTAAAATGTAAACAGGAAAGATATCCATTGATAAAACAGTTATTGCCGCCGCTCGGTCGCCATGCTAGTTACCGCATCGAGTCAAGTGGCGACTGGAGATTGTCACTCAAATGCAAAGCGTAAATGGCGGTTGTTTTAATTATGTTTTATTATTTCTTGAAGCCTGAAGATTTACTTTGGGTGAAATAATGTGTAAGAATGAGCGACCCAGGTTGGTCACGGAGTTAACGGGTTAACCCTTTGCACTCGAATGGCGAGTCTGAGGCGTCACTAAAAATGGTCCATACCATTATTCAAAACAGTTTTAGCATTCTTTAATTTGTCTGTATTCTATAAATTGTAAAAATCTCAACTGTTATATGAGAAAACAGGTTCAATTTGATGTACACAATGTAAAAAAGATTACACAGAACAAAAATGATCTGGGTTGAAACAAATATCTTGATTTTGGAGTTCAAATTGCTTCGAGTGCAAAGGGTTAAAAATATTAGAATCCATTGTTTCGTAGACCTAGTGTCAGGGCAGCTTAACACATTACCGACCGGTGATTATTGCATAATTTTGCAAAATCTATGCGTCATGGCTAAATACTTTTTAATGGAAACTTCAACAGTGACAGTAATTTTCATTGTGAACTAACAAGTCGCCCTCAACAACGCCACTTGATACTTTCATTTAAGATTGTAATGTAAAAGAAAATTTCAATGCTTCCTTTTGGTACAGAATAATAGGCTTTCGGTAGGTAAAGCGTTAACACTAGCGTAATCTTCGGTGCAGCACCGAGGTGAGGATCCAGACCGGTCACGGGCTATTCTCCTAACCCAGTGTGTCGTCTTCGTTTACTCTTGACCCTGAGTGCGTGTAAGTCACCCACTTTCCCGCTTTAGCAGCGCGACTTACGACACCGTTGCGACGAAAATTTACGTTCCGCGGCTATTTTCGGCGTGGCGCGACCGCAGTCTATTCTCGTTAGCGTCCGCCGCCGGAAGATGACCGGGACCGTTCCGTCTCCTTTCCGCGCGTTGTCGGCTTTCAAGAGAAAACCGGGTCCTCGTGCCTCTTCTAGAACTCTGCTTCCTCTGGTTCTGTCGCTTCACCAGATCTCGACACGCTGAAGAACACCCTCGCGACGCGACTACATTTATGTATCACACACTCGCACACAAACAAGCTGACACCGATGCTGCTTTCGGTCCCTTATCCGCGGGAACTTGAACGCTCGGGTGTTTAGTTTACCGGACAGGTAAATGAACGTTCGATGCGAAATCGATGACGGATCGATTCACGAAGACCTCGTTAATCCGAAAATTATTTAATTTGTTGGAGTTAGAAACATTTTATGTGGTCATTATTACGTGCTTTTATGTTTTTGTGGTTTTTTCCCTTGGGGTAGAAGCAACCCTTTTATTTTAGAATTTTAGAAGTGTTCACAGATTTTGATTCTTTGGAATAAAACCAACCTTTTATTGATTCTTCTTTTTTTCACGCTTTTTAGCAATTGATTCGCGTTTCCCCGTTTTTCTGTATATTTTGGAAGAGTTTTCAGCTATTCGTTTTTCCGGGTGGAAACATTCCTTTTTTTTTTATTGATGCGCACATTTTTCCGTATGTTTTCAAAGCATTTTTATTAGTTTCTTGTCGTTCGTGTGGGTTTTTCTATTTTTCCGGTTCATAAGGGTAGCGGCATCCTCTGTGATGATTCAACACACTCTGACATATTTCGTAGTTCGTCTAGAATATCTAGGAAGCAGAAACAAATTTTGAATGTTGTGCAAATCCGCGATGCTGAGGGTAAACAGTAATTTTCAGGTTTTCTCGCGAGTCTCCGTGTTAAATACCTCGATTGCGCCTCCAATGAAGTTGAGAGTCGCAATTCCTTGCTTTTGTCGTCGGTCTTAATTGAACAGCTTGTTTCTAGGATGCCTTAGCATTAGGCGCACGTTCTGCGCGGCATTTTCTGACCACTTCCGGACGACGAGTGTGTTAATTCAATGAAGTCTGTCGAACTGCGTCGGGACCTTGGAAATCGTCGTTCCACGCGTATCGAGATATATCGACTTGAGTCATTATTAAAACAAATTTAAATCCTACATTAAACGTCGATATCGCTTTTCAAAATCAAACGACTCGATAGCTACAAGATACGCCACAGACGGAAATAAACTGTACGCGTCCAATGATTGCATGATACTGATGCAATAACAGCTTTACCTTTGACGAATGCACCGCGGGTTAATAAAACTCTTCGGTCGAAGAGCTATATTAAGGAAGACTGTTTACGGAGAAGAAACGTCTGGGATTCTTTAATTGTGGGAGATAAATGCGTGTAAAAATGATTGTGGAAACAGAGAAACGATAAAATTAAACGTGTTTAGTACTGCTGGAGTATTAAAGGGAGCATAAGAGTTGAATGAATCAATTATCACGACGGATTGAACATTTTAGAAGTAACCTCTTCAGATCAAAAGCAGGAATTGAGACCAACGGTATTACGAAACATCCCTCGGCCTCCGGCCTCTCCCAACCGGTCGAAACGACGAATCTGATCTAAAAGTTTCAAATTTAATCAGCCGTTTCAGGCTAACTCGAGGAGAAACGTAGAATCAAAGCCCCGGATAGCCTGATCAAGAAGAAGAAACGGTTCCCAGAAAGCAAGCAAAGATTGTGGCCGAGCGTGTGCTACGAGGCGATTCGAGTGAAATAATTAAATAAGCTCGGGCCAACGGTATTAAATCGGAATTTCCACGAGAGATTTCCACTCTCGGACACTTCACAGGCGGTTTATTGATTGAAACGCACGGGCGGAAGCATGTTCCGTGTGCTTACCCTCAAAGACCGTAGTGGAGGAAGACCGGTAAGCCAATCCCATCGACAGAGACTGACTCGAGAACAGCATGCTATGTATTGGATTTTGCGTAACCGGTCGTTTACATGTTGCCGATACATTAACACGCCCCAGATAATTTTTTTATAATTGTTCGACCAGCGTGGAACCACCTCTTCGCTGAATCATTTTCCTGTGTTCTGTGCACTGGCTGTGACTGAAAGCATCCTACACGAGGGCAAAGGCCGATTTTTTACGCAGAAATAAATCGGAACGGTGCGGAAACATTTTTCAATTAACAATCCCGGCAGCAGAAAATTAAAAATATTTATGCCATCGGATAATTCAACGTTTCCGAAGATTGTATTCGACTTTTTCGGTTCATTTTTGTGTTAACAATCATCCTCTCCGCATCATACTTTCGATCACACGCTATATAAATAGATCGTGTCCACGTGTAAGTTCTCTATAACAATTGTGATGGACTATAGAGCTGTGTGTTACGTATGAAGTTAGAGTGAGATTCTAGAGAACAATATTGCATGGTTTAACGACCCCTGTGTTTCTACGATCGAAAGATCCACAACGTAGTACAATTCCAATAACATTATGCCGAGACTGTGTGGATTTTCATGGAAAAAGAATTTTGACAATCAATTGGTTATTGGGTTTTGTAGATAATGATTCTTGATTTCTTGTGACAGTTAACGATTTTCGCGCAGCATGTCATCAAAGTATAGTCCTTTACGAACACTTAAAAAAAATTCCAATTGAATCGATGAAAAACTGAGTTGTCGGTAGATTTTGTCCAAAAAGATCGGTTTCTCGCCCACTGTGCGTCGCCGGCAGAGTGTTAATCTTCGATACATTGAATTTCGATTTTGTCCTGCAGATTAGAAAAGGATTGTTTTTCTTTGATACCTACTTGATAATTGATGAAATTTCAACAAAAATTGATGAAATCCCAAGAAAAACATCCTGTACACAGGAGCCAAGTTCCTATGACCGTAAAAAGTTGCGAGATCAAACAAAATACGGCCAAGTTTAGAAATACCTCTTGCAATACTGAAAAAAGCGTTTGTAAAAATTAGTTTAAAAGAACGCTATCTCATTTTTAAAGTGTTACATGGAGGGCTAAATTATTCATTCTTGGCCGCTACTTTTTAAACCAATGGCCATAAAAATTGTTAGGTAGCGGCAAAGTTTGAATAATTTAGCCCTCCATGTAACTGTTTAAAAATTAAATAGCGTTCTCTTAAACTAATTTTTACAAACGCTTTTTTTCAGTATTGCAAGAGGTATTTCTAAACCAACGAACTTGGCGGTATTTTGTTTGATCTCACAACTTTTGAAAATAATCCACCCATTCATTTTTTTCTATAAAATCCGCAGTCTAATTATGGAGTGTACGTTCCATTCGTATGAACGGTTTCGAAGTTTTGTGTTTGATCTCGTTTGTAAGGAGCGATTAGGATTTGTCAGGTATTGTTCGAGTAAAATTTTGCTGGCGTCTGGTCAGAGGCGGCTAGAAGCGGCGCGCAGATGCAGCCGATCCCTCGCGTTTGCAAATCGGTCCAGGTAAACGACTCGGATACGAACGACCTACCAAGGCCGCGCGCGCGGCCAGGAATTTCTTTCGTACTTGTTGGTCGCTTCACCTGGTCGTTCGAGCCGGAGAAAGAGAAGAGAAAGAGGATCACGGAGCGAGGAGACGAGCAGACGAAGAGCTGGTTCACCGCTCCTTCAGACCGGCTCGGTTCTCTCTGGGCCCTTGCACGAATTCACGATGACTCATCGCTCATTCTATTTTTCTTTCACTTTCTTCCACCGTGAACTTTCATCATCCGCCGTAGAAACACTGGAAAATTGGCGGGCTGAGAGTCAAAAGCAGATACAGTTAGGAGCAAAACTGATCACACACACGCTTTAAATCAGAATAACTTTTCTATGAATGGACGAAACGACTTCAATTTCTCTGTAAGGCTAGAAGAATTAGTTTAGTAGATGTCATATAAAAAATATGTTGAAAAAATGCATTTGGTCGGAATCGTGAAAAATAATAGAATAAATTGATTTTTACTACTTTTTTAGCTGGGTCACTAACGAAAATTTAAATGATGTGTTTGGTCAACTCGTATAAATTATATACGCTCCGAAAATTTCATTGAAATTGGTTAATTGGTTTACGAGTTATAAACGATCAAAAGTGGTAAAAATTCAAACATCTTGAAAAATTGCAATTTTTACCACTTTCGATCGTTTATAACTCGTAAACCAATTAACCAATTTCTGATGAAATTTTCGGAGCGTATATAATTTATACGAGTTGACCAAACACATCATTTAAATTTTCGTTAGTGACCCAGCTAAAAAACTAGTAAAAATCAATTTATTCTATTATTTTTCACGATTCCGACCAAATGCATTTTGTCAACATATTTTTTATATGACATCTACTAAACTAATTCTTCTAGCCTTACAGAGAAATTGAAGTCGTTTCGTCCATTCATAGAAAAGTTATTCTGATTTAAAGCGTGTGTGTGATCAGTTTTGCTCCTAACTGTGCACCCTTCAAAAACCAATAACTTTTTAAAAATTGTGCTAAACGACTCCAGTATTTTTTTGAGATGTTAGAATTCGTTTTAAAAATTTGTTTCAATTTTTTCATGTATTTCTCTATTCATGCGCATGTTGCATGCACAGCAATTCTGCTGTCAGCCACTTTCTGTTTCACTGTCACGATAGAATTGCATTTTGGCAGTCGTTTGCTCTTGGATACGACGGAACTAGAGTTATATTTGAGTGTTTAAAATTAAGGATTTCAAGCTGAACAGAAATCATGTAGTCAGCCACTTTCTACTCGACTGTCATGATAGAATTGCATTTTGGCAGAATACTTCTGACAGCCATGTACTGTTGGATACTCTGAAACCAAAATCATATTTGTGCATTTAGAGAAACATCATGCTCGTACCAGCTTGTATTCATTTGTTCAAATGTCGTTATTACGTCCAAGGCTTCGATAGACTAACATATATTCGAAGCTTTTTTTTCGTTCGATGCTCTGGGTAGTTAAATCGGCAATTAGTATCAATTGTGCGACGGGGGTGCGTTGTAAAGACTCGTAGTGGCAAATTGAAGTAAACGTGTGCTGGATGGATGGATGGATGGCTTGTACTGTAGGTGGCAAAAGAACTGCAATGTACAGCGAAACTGCACCATGGAGTCACTGTTGGCGAATAAATCAATAACTTGGATGAGCACCCAATACACGATGCTGAGTGTCTAGAGATGAATCGCTCGCGCGCTTAATCGTACCTAACGTTCCTTCCTGTGATCTATTCTCGAATCCCACATCAAATTCACAAAATTTATAAAATCCAGCAAGTATAACTCGTAATTAAATGTAGTTTATCAATTTTACCGATACATACAGTAGCGGAAAAAAGTTTAAGACCGCTCTAAAGAAGACGATAACTTTTTTAATATTGTACTATACGATTTGAACTTTTTGGGAAGCTAGAGCAATTAGTTTACTAAAGGATGGGAAAAGAAATTTTTTCAAAAATTGCAATCGATCGGAATTGTTGAAAAAATACTAAAAGTTGAATTTTTACCATCTTTAAACGTTTGTAGTTCATTGCAATGTCGACCGATTTCGATGAAACTTTCACAGTTCATTTAATTGACACCGACCTACAAAACGTATTTTTTAAATTTTCTCTATAGGCCCACATACAAAAGTGAAAAATTCAATTTTTAGTATTTTTCCAACAATTCCGATCAATTGCAATTTTCTCAAAAATTTCTTTTCACATCCTTTAGTAAACTCATTGCTCTAGCTTTCCCAAAAATGTTCAAATCGTATAGTACAATATTTAAAAAGTTATCGTCTTATTTAGAGAGGTCTTAAACTTTCGTCCGCTACTGTACCAATCAAATGAAAATTCGACTAGTTTTACCAATAAAACTTTATAAGGGTGTCTCACCCGATTTTGACAATTGATTTTCTCGCTATTGTTACTCGTAACAAAAACTGTTTCAGCGGAGGCTTGAATAGTATCGAGTGGAGCATATTCTGATATTATTCGTTTTTTCGTGAGTGGACGCGTAAAAGTCATATAAAGGTCAAATTTGGTTTTTTTTTTATGGAATGAGCTGTTTTTTAATACATCAATCGATGCAGCTGGACATTCGTGAGAATGAGAATGCGCGTAAAGCTTGTTTCAAGAAAAAGTTGTTTCTGTCGTGAAACTTTTTTTAGTAAACGATTAACAGGTTACTTACGACTGCATTCTTCTTAACACCCTTTATATGGTCGGGACACCAGCGCGCGATGCCAAGCATCGACTGTCCTAGATACATAAAAGTGCGACAAGCTTCTGAAAATGGAAAAACACGGACTAGGCGAAGAAAGAGAGAACGGTCGACGAACGAGACCGATCATTGTATCGTTTCGCTTTATCATCGCAAGTTTATTATTAGGCCGGCGCCACGCGGAAAACTTGCGAACGAGAAACTCGGCCAACCCCTTTCAGCGTGAAATCCGCGTAAAAATAATTATTCATAAACGACGTACGATCTTCCGCAGTCGTGAAAAGTCAAGCGTGTGGGTGGTTGCTAACGCTAAACTTGAACAGTTTTATTCACTGGCATTCATTTAATGGGTAAAAGTTTTTCTAAACGTTCCGAGGATGAACGTTCTCAATTCTATCTACATACATATTACGTGGAACATATTTATGAAGACTGAAAGACTTCGTTTAGTTGGAAATTATGTCATTTTGGAAAATTGTTAATCTTTTACCGAACGAGTCACTTCGACACCCGGCGACATTTGACGACTCTCTTATGAATATTTATGTACATTTTTGAAAAACAGTTCTGACAACGAATATGGGAACGTTAGTTGATATTTCTAAATTTATTTTTCTGTTTAAAAAAAGAAAGAAACCTTGAATATCTTTATTTGTAGGTATTTTTAGACGTATTTCTGGAGGTATTGTTTTTAGTCTTTCCATTGTATCGTCAGTTGATTGCTTCAATTGAGCCGCGCCGGTTCACGCACTTTGACATTTTGATTCACTAGACGCCACTAGAAGCCAAATAGGACTTTCATTCTTTTCTTATAACATTGATAAGCTGGACCTGATACATTTATGTTCTTAAATTATTTTTATTTGTCTGCTGGTTTAAATTGGACTTCATTTTTAACAAGAATGCATAAACTTTTGCAGTCCGGTAATAACCGACAAACCGCACGGGTTGCAGATTAATTCATCTACAGGGTGAACCACGAATCGTCACCAGTAGAGATTATTCTGTTAGTTGCAGTGAGTGTTGGGCAGTAAATAAATTTATTTAGATAAATAAAAATTTAAATAACAAGTTATTTTTGTTATTTGGATATTCAAATAAAAATAAAAAATAATTACATATTCATTATTTGAGCAAGTCTAAATAGAATTATTTAAAATAATAAAGTTAATTGTTATTTACAGATACAATTTCAATTATTATTTGTACAAGAAATAAGGGAAGACCAAAAATTATTTATTCGACGTCTACTCTATCCAAATAATAAATAATCTTTTACTTGCAAATAAGAAACAATAATTTATGTAAATGAAAAGTTTAGTTATTATTTGCAATTAAGATCACGTTTATTTATTATTTCATCATTTATTATTTAAAATAAATTTGCCCGACACTGGTTGCAGTCCGATCGAAAATATTTCTATCAGGTATACTAGGTTTCATGGTTTCAAGAGAGCTTTCACTTGATTATAGCCAATTTTCTCAAAACTCTTTTTTTATGGTTTTTTAAGGTCACTTTCAATTTTTTGCAAATACACCTGTAATTCTTTTACGCCTATTTGTTAGAGGATTTCAAGGCGATTTCGGTAAGTATCACAACATAAAAAAATTGCTTTTCTAATTTCTTTTACAAAAAATTTGCAATAATCACGTGAAAGTTCTTTCGAAACCATGCTGTATGTGATAAAAACATTTCTGATCGGACTGCTAATAGCAGAGTAATGGTCACCATTCGTGGTTCACCCTGTATAAGGAATCGTCGATGAAATTTCAAGTTAATCAGGGCCGGTAAATCTGCACGAACGGCCGGAAACGTTCGATATTACGCGTTCACGTGTCCGCGAGAGTGCGCGGGGTACCGCAAAGTGTTAAACATTGGTCCCGGCGATCCCGCTTGTAAATGGTACCGTATTTTAAGCCGAGGTTCATTGGCTGAGGAGCAGCGAAACCTGTTCCATCGGCTTTACCTGTTTCTTCGGCGTTTGCGCGGCGGCTCCGCAGTGTAAGGGAGGTCAGTTCCGGACCGGGCCAGATTTGCCAATTTCCCCGCGGATTTGCCAAACACGCCTCGCCCCTCCTCGTGCCCGCGTTTCGCAGGTTTCCAATTCGAGAGCAAGCACGATGACACGGTTCCGCCCGACACCGGGCCTCCGCAGATTTCTGCGTAACGCAACGCGAAATCGTTTCACCGCACTCGTCATACGATTAGGGTCATTTCGCGGACAAACTCGTTCGATGGGGACCGATTCTGGGGATCCAACAACTGTTAAGCAAACCCTCCTCGACCCGTTATGGCGTTTTCGCATTCCCCGGCGTCGAATAGCTGCGCGCATTTGCGCTTTTCTGGGAAGGCGCCTGAAAATTGCCATTTTAGGCGGGGAAACTAAACGGGGTGTGGAGGTAGAACAGTTTTGAGTATGTGTTTGGGCCTGTCTCGATCGGCTAGAGAAATTTTTGTTTCGTATAGCAGTCTTCGTTGTTTATTATTAGACTGCGGATCTTTATGCAAAATAAAAAATGTTTGCATTGATTGCCAGACACAGGAGCCAAATAAAAATTGTATTCTTCTTTTAATTATCCTATCAATCTGAAATTAATACAGTGGTCGAAATTTCTATAAAGTCATCTTCTTTTTCATAGATATTTTAAAAATATCACCATTTTTGTTGATTTATCGTATCTGGTCTTGTGCCTTGTAGACACTCGGATAGAGGGACTGCATACTCTAGACCGCTATGTTTACTATTTACGATTGTTTTGATTTTCTTCTGTGTGGTGCAGAACACAAGTGCGAAGTTTCTATAAAGTCACTTAGTGTTTCTCTGCCGTTGACAGTAAACGTCGGCAACAATTTAACAGAACGTGAATTATTCGCATTTTCGACTAATATTAAGGTTGTTCCCGTAATTGTTCTCGATGTCGTCCGTCCGCAATGATTTAGGGCGTCGGAATAAAAATAAATAATCACTGACCCCGTTACCACGACTAAAAATCAGACACGAAAGCAATTAAAGCTTGTAGTGTGCCAAATGCAGTTTCTAGTAGTTTCCAATTGTAATTAGCCGTACCACAGCGATCAATTAATAGCGGAATTTATTACCAAGATTATAACCTTCGGCTAGATTAATAAATGATTATAGAAGTCGACGCGCGACGTACAGTCACTTTAGTGGTTCGAGTTATAAAAAATTATTTAAATAAAAAAAGATTTTTAATACACCCCCCGTACAGATTCCTAACCGCATACAGATAGTCCTGATAATTTGTGATTGTGAATTTTTAATAGCTATGAAAATACTTGTAAGATTTGTAAGAATACTTAAGTTTCTGCTTGAAATCTACTTTCGATGCGTGTCGTACTTTCCTGCGCCAACCGATTTCGATGAAATTTTCAGTCTGTGTATAACTAACATAGATCTACAAAACGTATATTTTAAATTTTCATTAGGGACCCAAATGAAAAGATTTAAAAAATGCTGTTTTTCTGTTTGCATGTAACCTGATTGTAATTTTTGGAAAATCTTTTTTGCACATCATCTAGTAAACCGGTGCTTCTAATTGCTTACAAATAATCAGATCGTTCGGTACAATTATAAAAAAGTTATTCCGTTTTAAAGCGTGTACGAATACTTTTAATTGGACTGAGTCTAAGAAACATACAATACTTTTCATCACTAAATGAAAAAGAGATAGTAACCGAACATATTTATATTGGAATCTAATAAAACAAGTAGCACGTGCGAACGTTGCGGAAAGATTCTGCGAACACGCGGGCCCAGAAATAGCGATTCGCAAGTAGTAATTTCGCGACAGGCCAATCGAGATAAAGCGAACATTGTTCTATAAAATTGCGGGCCGGCGTTCCGCCCACCCGCCGTGCAGATTGGATAAATAGTTAACAAGTAGGCAAATGAAAACGAGTACGTTCGTTTCTCGTTTATGCGTGTCGCTCGCGGTGCGAATTTCTGATGTGCCAGTTTCGCGTTTACGAGGCACGACGACGACGACGACGCCCAAGTGATTCGTGCCTGGACCGACGGCGTTCGAGCGTCACGAATCATGCGAACCCCGGCGAGAACTCACAGCAATGTTCCCTCAGCTTTACGAACTACCGCTCTGGGACACGACACAGTTTTGGTACCGGAATAACGCAAGATGCGGCTGCTATTATCGTGTATCTCGTGTTCCGAGGAAAAGCCGTTTAGCCGCCCGCGCCCGTTTGTCTCCCCGGTCGCGTACTGAAAATAGAAAACGTACCTATCTCGTTTGCCAATTCGTTTCAATCGAGAGGGATTCGACGGCGAACGGAAATGACGATTGCTATTCGCCTGCTGCCACCGGAAGATCACAGAAAAATGTCTCTCAATTTGTTCACCTTCCGATGATTCGTTTAAATTGTTCATCCGTTGATTTTTCATGCTATCACTAGATTTTTTAGGCAGAATTTATGACAGGAAAAACAAGCATTTATGTATAAGCACCAATGTATTGTTTTCAATTTGTTAAAATTGTTACATAAAGGAAGTACTTTTTAACCGGCTCTTGTTTTTCGTATATGTACAGGGTATTTCTAAGGAGAAAGACAAAGGGAAGGACAAAGTTGAATGGTAAAATGGGGCTCATATGAGACCAAAAAAAAATTACACAAAAACAAACATTTTTTGGTATCTTATGAGCCCCATTTAACCATTCAACTTTGTCCTTCGGACATTTGACGCGTATCTTTAAAAACAACAAAGATATTCAAGGTGGTCAAGTTAGGTGAAATACCCTGTATAATACGTGTATTTGACAATTTTCTCGCGTATGTTGGTTCAGCAATCGACGCGTTAAAATATGAATTGAACGACATTGTGGTTGAAGTTCTGGGATGAGAGATAATTGTAACGGAGTGTGGACAGCGACTGTGTTTCGTGAATACTATTAATTAATCGAGCGAAAGCAGTGGAATTTGTTGAGTGGAGGTCTTAACTGTGTTTGTCGATACGCGGAAAATTAAATCGACATCGCCCCTCTCCTCGGTCGTGTTCTATGTATGTATTCCAGTTTGCCGGGCGGAGACGTTACACCGGGTATAATTGGAAAGTTGGAACAGAAGCGCACCGATCGATGGACGTCCCTATTGTTCACACAATACGCGGGCTGGTACTGTGTGAAGAGGATCGTCGAACAAATTGAATAAAACAGGGGACGGAGTGACAGAAATTCGATGACTCTCTCAGCCCGAACCCGTCCCTCGATGTGTATCATATTCGGTCGCGTTCGAAACCGTAGCAACTTCTGACTAATTAACAATCACAATGACCGCGGCCCGACAACGCCCACCAACGAAATCGAATGAGTCGACAAAAATTTCTTGGAGCCTTCGTCGATCTTCGATGCTTCAATGTTTCAGTACAGAAAATACGGTTTATCGTTATTTATTATTTATTGCACACATTATTATAACACTTTACAATTAACAATGAAGTAAAATACAGTTTATCGCAGAAACTTCTCAGTAATTAAAGGTTACACTGATCAGACTATCTCAACGGTCTCAGACGATGCGTATTAACAAAATTGTTTAACTACTACCTTAGTTGGCACGGGAAAATTTTACGTAACGATCCTCGATTTACCGACAACGCTAAAAATGTAAAGAATAAGGTTTGCATCAAGAAAACCGCTCAAATATTTAAGGATATTGCATTATGCATGCCGACGCGGCGTGATAAACACACTATCAATAAGGATACAGCCTTATTTAATCATGTTACACAATACTCTATCGCTGTGTGCATACATTAGGGTCGGATTTAGTAACAGCGACCTTGTTGAATCTCGCCCACAGTTTTTCCTTTCCGAAAGGCTTGCGAAACAGTCCACGAACAACTATGGCGGAAATGTTTCCGCTCGAACAATGGTGGTTTTTAAGTTCCTTATTTGGAACTGAAGTAGAAGACATGAAGTACAATTTTCTTACAATGATACTTTTATCAGCGCTGTCACAATTATAATAAATATTCGATCTAAGAAAAACGAATATCCCCTCCACTGCACCGATCGCTTAGTGCAGCGCTCGGATTTACTTACTCGCGACGGCCGAGTTTCGAAGGCTACGCCCCCACGACCCGGCCACGCGTCTCGCTCCCCGTGGCGGCCTTAGTTCTCCTAGGCGTCACGAATAGCGAGTATGGAACGCGCCTGAGGAGCTCCGAATTATGCAAGCCACGAGGAGCGAGACGCGCGGCTAGATCGAGGGGGCGTATCCTTCGAAACTCGGCCGAGTAAGTAAATCCGAGCGCTCTGGCTTAGTCCAATTATAAAACTTCTTTATTTCTCGTAATTTTTTTACGGGACTTTCGTCAACTTATTTGTGGCACTTTTCTCATTAAAACGACACTAAACGCGATATATTGGGTATGGGAATAAGTTTTCGCCCTTTTTCTCGTTGAAAAAAAGCGTATAAACCACACCCATAACGTGTAAACGTTTTCCAACAGTAGATCGATCGACGTTTAATTCAATTGACAGTTCTTTAAATGTTTCACGTGGATTACCACCAAGTAATGCTGGCAAATCTGTATCTTCGAATTTTTTGGCACACCATCGCAATCTTTGTCCCTTACGTCGAAATCATGATTTTTAAACCGCCGAAACCATTCTTTACAACTTGTATCTGATGGAGCATCGTCCCCGCGTAAATATATAATAAATATAATATAGTAAATATATAACACCTTTCTTTAAAACAAAATAATGCAACATGACTTCCCGCAAATGCTGTTTACTTGGAACAAAAGTCGACATTTTTCACGCGAAAAATTGACTGCTGTTCACGCTCGAAACAATTGCCAGTGACAGCGTTTTGAAACTTAGACATAGACCTTTCAAAAACATGTACTGCGTTCCACCAAATACGCGATCGGTACTTAAGTACAACGACATCTGTCAAAAGGGCGGAAACTTATTCCCATACCCAATATGTAATTTGAATTGTATTTAGTCGTTTAATTCTGCTCTGTGGGTCCTGTCTTTTTCTATCTTAAGCGAGATCACAAAAATCTAGTAGCAACACGCGATTTAAGAGAGAACACTTTTCCTGTACAATCTGTATATGATATGTAACGATCATTAGAATACTTCTTAGCTAGTCTATTGTGAATGGGGCTGAACATCGAGAAACCCTAAATGCGAGGACACCCTCGTCCACTTAGGATAAAGGGGTCCAACGTGAGCAGACGTCGATTGGCTGATAGGTATCAGACATTTCGATCGGTGGGTCGTTGAATGGGCTCGGTGGAGGAACGCGCGTATTGTAGCATACAATACACGGTAACTGGAGGTGGGTGTCTCCGTCTTTCTTGTTCGTTTGGTGGATGCCAGCAGGTGATCGCATCAAGGTATATCGCGACACGTCACGGCCCGTCGTTGAGCACGTTGCGCTGATACGGTAGTTTGTTCGACGACCGCGTCTCTTCCGGAATTTGCATTCAGCTGGCATGGCGGTGCGTCGGTGTTTTCACCGAGGATCCGGTTTCCGTGCGATCCCCGATATATGTACACTGTGTTCGACCGTCGATTACTATGTATACATATACGACCGTCGAGTTCCGCGACGATAATTAAAAGAATCGAAGACGCGACCGCTCGAGCGCGTCGCAACCCCTCCCTTTAATTAACGCCGATCGGCGAACCTGTCGAATTGATTAACCCTTCGAGCACCGTGCAATTTTTATTAATACCTCTCGCCACGTATCGCAACGATTCTTGCAAAGTTAATGAAACCTTGATGTATACCTGCCTTGGATCACCCCGTAGGGGTTGAAGGAGCCGTTCGTCGACCTCTGCGAGCAATAAATAGACTGTGGAGCTCTGCACAAGATAACAATTTTCCGAGTTGTTTGCGGGCAATAGAAATGAAATAAAAAGGAGTTCCACCTTTTTGTAAATACTCGCAGCTCTAGAGAATTATCCCATCCCCTCAAGAATTTCATAGAAAAAACAAATGATTTCGATGAACAAATACTTTCTACCTCGTCTTCAAAATGATCAAACTAGTCGAACTGTATCTAGAACAATGTGTACAAAGAGAATCTGAACTGAGCTTGTGCTAATGTAAAGGATCATCCCTTGATCATCTCCTACCAAAAGATAAATACAAATAAAAGAAACTTTTTAAAAACCACGCTTATATTAAAAGGCACTAGAAAGAAGAAATAATTTTTTTAGGCATTAGTGACTATAAATAAAAGCGTGGAGTGCTAAACTATGTATTGTACATACAGGGTGGTCCATCTATCTTGAGACAGTCGTCGATTATTACGGAAACCAGCAGGAACTATGCACATTTTTCCATAATGGCCCTTTAAGGGTCAGATGAAGGGCAACTTCATTTTTTCAAATGGAAATCCATATTTTTCATTTGATCAAAAATGTACAAAAATCTGAACCAAGCTTGTGCTAATGTAAAGGATCATCTTCTACCAAAAGATAAATAAAAATGAATCCCTACTTATTTGCAAAATATTTGAAAGTGCCCCAACTTTTTGGATCAAACGCGGATGAAAGGAACGACGGATGAAATGCCCGAGGAGGCCGCGCAAGTCTTTTCAGTCCAAGATAAGCAGCTGAAATTTGCTCGGCGCGGCATCGGGCGATAGGTGGATTTAATTGCGATTCCTTTAGCCGACTGCCGGGGATCGTACGCCGGGATTCCAATACACTTTTACAACGTCCTACCCCCGCGGTTTATTGAAAATCGTGAAAGCGCGCGAGCCACGGAACGCAAAAATCTGCTCCGATAAGAAGCGGCCGAGAGCGCGCCGCGAGGAACGAAGATATACGAATCTTCCGCTCGGCGAAGCGTGATCCGATAAAATGTATCGCCGTCGTCGTTCTGCTCGGGAATTCCATTCCTCCTTGTTGTTGCTTTTCCTTCTCGCGTTTAACAGCCGGTGAAGCCCCTTCTGCCTCGAGAACGTGCGCTCGCGAGCGTGCGTTCTCCGCGGTCCGCGCATTACGATAACGTTTGTTGCTCGTACACAACGTTTAAGTTCGTACCCTTTGGAAAGCTCGGGGAACGAAGGAAATTGGAAATTTTCTAGCTAAAAGGAACGAATACCTCCCAAGTGGAAATTACATTTTACCTACCAGGTGGCGCCGATGGTTTTTCTTTCGGTTCATTTCTAGAACACCCTGTATAAAGTAATGTAGATCCAGTGTTGAAATAGTTGGACGTTCTATCGGTTTGATCTTCGTCGATTCTGAAGAGGGAGATAAGGAGATAACGGAACTGTTTGAAATTGTTGCAGACGCTGGACTTCGACAGGGACGGCCTGACGAAGCTGAAGAAAGCGATCAAAGCCATTCACAACTCTGGAAACGGTGAGTAGCACGGCCGGCTTAAAAATGATCAGACATCGGATGAAAGTTTCCGATTTCCCCTCTGCTTGGCCTTTGTAACGGCGCGAGGTGTTCTCCAAGCGTTTAACGAGCGGCACTCGCCGTTCCGTTTAAATGGAAGTTTCTGCCGGTTTCCGCGTGTTTTTCTACCTGGATTCTTCGTTTCTTCAATGAAACAAATCATTTTCTCAATGTAAGCTATGAGGCAGAAGACTCCAGACTGCAAGATACTTAATTTCGCACGTTGGACCCTTTTGTTTCGGGTCAGTCGTGCAAATATGTAAATCTTTACGAGCGAATTCGTGGAGAAAGAAACCGAAAGAAATTTTTTACCGGCAAGGGAAGGACCCCGAGTGTCCGACTTCGATTTTGATAATCTTTTGTGAGACGATGGTACATGGATCCCTGATTCTGTATGCAAAATATTAGGTGTAGTTACTCAATAGTTTTGAAGATATAAACAATTAAAGTTTCATACCTTGTTGTTTCATTAGCAGGTTGTGAGCAGGTTGAACTTTAATTGTTTATATCTTCAAGACTATTGAGTAACTACACCTAATATTTTGCATACATAATTAGGGATCCATATACCATCATCTCACAAAAAATTATCAAAATCGAAGTCGGACACACCGGGGTTCTCCCCTTGTGAGAGTCAGACTCGGTCGAACGTTGTGCTTTTCGTTCGAAACGAAATAAAATTCTATTATGGTCAATACTTGTGAGCATTAAAGGAGAGATGCAAGCATACACGGTAAATATAGATTTTGGAGAAGTTAAAATGATTGTAGCCATGAGAAAAATCGTACGGCAAAGGCTGAAGCGATTTCTTTTCCTGTTAACTCTCCTCGTATACGGCGTTCGTGATTTAATGTTCGTTTTAATTGCTTCCGTCGTAAATGAATGGCTATACAAACGACATCGCGGTGGTTTTTTTTTTTTAGCAAAGTTTTTTAAAGATCAATTTATTCTGTTCTGCAACAGCTCACGTCGATAACGAGGTGTACCTTGGAAGGGCGTTGGAAAGGCTCGGCGATGCGGCGCTGAAAGAACAGGAACCGGATATCGGCGCCGCTTTCTTAAAGTTTGCGGTCGTCACGAAAGAATTGAGTGCTCTAATGAAAACGCTGGTGCGTATGGACGCCATACTTTCTGCCCCGGTCGTTCCGTTCTTTTACGTAACAATAAATTATTCATTCGAAATAGATTCCGCAGGAAAATCATTCGCAACTGTTCACGAGAGAAGACCGGTTATCTCTCGTCGTTTATATTCAAGTGCACCTTCTGCTAATTTTTCGTTTCCTCGTTCGTTCGCTGAAACAATTCCGCGTTTAATGTCTATTTTACCGGTTGCAACATATCATACCGACGACTGTTGCTGGGATTATGCTCTATCGATGGTTAACATTCTTTCATAATTGCAACTATGCAGCTAGAAATGATCCTTGGTAAGCCGTGTATAACAATCCGGCAATTTCTTTAAACGGAATTATTAACATATAATAAATTTTATGATTTCGGCGCAGGATTCGATCATTTCTAGAAACCAGCAAATGTGCAATTAATTAATTAAATAAATTAAAGGACATATTCCTCCTTGCATTTGTCTAACACATGGTTCAGTTACACGTTTGCCACCATGGAACAAAGACCACTTATTTGTAACTTTCTAATATTTGTTTAAATGTTCTTTGTTGTCACAGCAAGTATCTGTTCTTATATTTTTCTTTTTTTCCTGATTGGATTTACACGGCTGTATTACAATTTTGTTCAAAATATATTCTACATATATTATTTTTCAGACGCAAAAAATGTCTCTTTGAGAATGATCCACATAAGGATCGAAACGTCGAGAAACATGCTTAATTAATTGCACATTTGCTGGTTTCTAGAAATGATCGAAATCATAAAATTTATTATATATTCATTCTTCGATCGAGAAAAGAATTCACCGTAATTATTAGCATTGTTTTTTGGAAATATTATTATTAAATAAAACAGAGCTTTGGCTCTTGCGAGTTTAATTGGCAGGACTTGATTAAAATTTGTAATTTTCATCATGAAACATCAGCTTTACGTAAAACATGCAACCGACTTTAGACTGTCAATATTTATGCAGAACTTTTCGGTATATTTTCCTCGAGTTGGCCAGTCGTTCCTCCGAAAATTGTTGCTTGTATCTTATCTGTCGACCGATATCGATTTCCTTCCTGTTTGCCGAAAATTGCGCAATTAATGTCACGCGTGGATTATTTATGGACAGATGCAGAACATCAATAACATCGTGATGTTTCCCCTGGACTCGGTGCTGAAGGGGGACCTGAGAGGAGTTAAAGGCGACCTGAAGAGACCGTTCGAGAAGGCGTGGAAGGACTACGAGGCGAAATACGCGAAAATCGAGAAGGAGAAGAAGCAGCACGCGAAAGAGGCTGGCCTCATTCGGACGGAAGTGACGCCGGCCGAGATCGCCGATGAGATGGAAAAGGAGAGACGATTGTTTCAATTGCAAATGTGCGAGGTGAGGCCCCTTAAATCGTCTCCGGAACGAATCACAGTAATTCTATATACATATCTCGTTCTCTCTCTCTCTCTCTGTGCGTACATATTTATTGCGACGATCGTTTGACAACCGGCCCCGTCCGCGTCTCTGTTACAGTATCTGATCAAGGTGAACGAAATCAAAACCAAGAAGGGAATCGAACTACTTCAGCATCTAGTCGAATATTACCATGCGCAAACCAAGTAAGATTCATGGAGAATATTTTAGCCGTTAACCCGTTTCTTAACGAACAAGAACTGGAAACAGTTTTTTGGAAAAGGCACAATTGTTGAACACATTGTCTACCGATTATTTCGTTGTTTTTGAAAGTCTATGGATTTTCTTAACTCTCGTACGCTCCTCGAGAATAGTTGCTCAAAAGAGACCAGGATAATAATTCACCCATGTTTGCTCCACACGTGAAAATCAACAAATTATGTTGCCTGGCATATCGAAATGCTAATGAAATTGAAAAAACAAAAGGAGTGCCTTGAAGAGAAAGAAACGCTCTTTCTATTGCTACTTCGCACAAGATTCTACGATAATTTTTTCGCTATCTGGAGCCAGTTAAAGTTAAAACGCCCATATTTACTTCAATGTTGAATAACTCGAATAAAAAAAATCGCACAATATTCAACAACCGCACAATTTACACAGGAAAGATAGCCCTTCCAAATGATATTAACGCGAATTATCAAAAAAATTTGTTGCTCCCCGTGTGATGTTCCAAAGTCGCACAAATTTTTTGTTAACCGTCAATGTTGTCTTCATCTCGCTATAACTTTGTAAAAAGCCAACATAGCAACAATTTGAAACAGAGCATCTGAAACTAGAGGTTTCAGGCTTTCAAACCATTGTTTAACAATATTGATACGGCAATTTTTGACGGAGTTATGATCACGTTCGTATAAGGCTTAATAGAGATGGTGACAAGGATGATTACGATAAGAAACTTATATGTTGAACTTCCACTTTCCAGTTACTTTCAAGACGGCCTAAAGACCATCGAACACTTCGGTTCCTACGTGGCTGACCTCAGCGTGAAGTTGCAGAAGATTAGGCAAACGCAGGACGAAGAGAGAAGGCGGTTGACAGAGCTGAGAAACCTCCTGAGGAGCTCTGGCTGCGACAAAGAAGTAAACCTTGAACTACCATATTTTAATCTTAGACAACAAATTTGTAGACATGAATATTCAAGACAGTGTTTTTCTTTTCAGTTAAACGTAAACGCGAATGCAGGGTATTCGCTTCACCAACTGCAAGGGGACAAGCAGCATGGTGTCACTCGTTCCGGACACCTTCTGAAGAAGAGCGAGGGTAAAATGAGGAGAGTATGGCAGAAGAGAAGGTGCGCCGTTCAGGCGGAGGGTTATCTTGATATTTGTCACGCGGACGAAAATAAACCACCCACACGAGTGAATTTATTAACCTGCCAAATCAAGCTAGTACCAGATGACAAGCGGGGTTTCGATCTCATTAGCTGTGAGTCGTTTAAACTGATGTATAAACCTGCAAAAAAATATGTGTCGTTGTATCGCTACATGCATATGTTAACATATATTAACGGATTACCTACCGGTGATTATTCACCGCCTCGTAAAAAGCCTATGAATCACGATGCGTTTGCGATGTTGCGTATCTTCGAAGTCGTATGTTTGTTATTTGCATTTTTGCAGGCTTGATGCACTTTATCGTTAGAGATGAATTCTTCTCGATCGAAAATTAAATATATAATAAAATTTTATGATTTCGGCGCAGGGTTCGATCATTTATAGAAAACCAGCAAATGTGCAATTAATTAAACATGCTTCTCAACGTTTCGATCTTTATGTGGATCATTCTCAAAGACACATTTTTTGCGTCTGAAACACAGCCGTGTAAATCCAACGGAAAAAGAGAAGCATGTTCAATTAATTGCACACATTTGCTGGTTTTCTATAAATGATCGAACCCTGCGCCGAAATCATAAAATTTATTATATATTTATCGTTAGAATTTGACATGATGATTTATTTTTTGTGATACTTCAGACAACAGGACGTATCATTTCCAAGCGGAAGACGAGGCAGATCAACGAGCATGGATGTCCGTTCTGGTCAACTGCAAAGAACGCGCTTTGCTTCGAGCATTCGATGCCAGTGGCAAAGCAGAGGCTGGTACTGGGAATCCAAGTCTAGTTGAACTACAACAGGCCGTGATTCGATGCGTTATGAGGTTACCGGGAAACGATCAGTGCTGTGATTGCTCCTCGCAAAATGGTAAATCTGATGGGACTCGTTTTGGGGGTCGAACGTTAGGTGTATCTCCTTGTATCTTCAAACCAAGCAAGTACACGATCAATAGTACAATATCACAGAGGATCAGATAGACTCTGCAGAAAATATAATAGTGTAGACTTTATTCGTATATTAAACGCTTGCACTATAATACTATGTATAACATCGTGTCGCTCTCGCGATAAATATTATTAATAGACAGCGGATTTTATGCGTTTATGATATAAAAACGAGTAGGTGTAATTTAAAATAGCAAAAATATTAGAAGAATTTAATAATACTGTTATGCTATTTTCAACTTGTCAAACATATGTATTAAGAAAGAAGATTAATTTCTATTTCACTCCAGATTGTTTTTCATTTTCATTTTGCATAAAGATCCACTGTCTAATTACACGGTCCAACAAATTTCAACTTTTTTTATGTTCCCTAATTACTGTTGGGTCCTTCTTATAGAGTTTTTTGCGCTGATTCCGAATCTGTTTTTAAGTTTTTTCCTATACGCACAATTTTTGAGGAACATTGCTTTGAAAAAAAAAACATTTTTATACAATTCAATATCTATTATAATAACACTACAATATTTGTTTAAAGTTGAAAAATATGTTTTTTCTTCAAAGTCATGTTTCTCAAAAACTGTGCGTCTAGGGAAAAATTGTGGTGTTGGACAGTATCATTAATTTCCTAACACGGACATTGTAGGAAGACAATAGGTATAAATTTTCTTCTTTTTCTAGGAGATATTATGAACGACAAAGTAACCGTGTGTAAAATGAATCGTAGTGCAAGGGGTTAATATCGTATAAAATAGTAATAGACTTGATTGAGGGGTGGTAGGTGTTAGTACTGTAGTACTGTGCACAATTAATAACCGTTTCTCTGCAGATCGACGATTACCGAGACTATCATTTGAATATTTTTACAGATGCTACGTGGCTGTCCACAAATTTCGGCATAATCGTCTGCATAGAGTGCAGCGGTATTCACCGAGACCTAGGTGTACACATATCCAGAATACAGTCTCTGACACTCGACAATGTGGGTACAGCTCAGCTGCTCCTTGCACGACACATGACTAACCAGGCGTTCAATGAAGTGATGGAAGCAACGTTGCATCATAACCACAAACCAACTCCAACATCGACCATGTAAGTACAACCATATATCCTCGGCCTGCATTCCTTTGATCTCCCAACTTATGTTTCACCGAACAGGGAAGAGAGATACGACTTCATAAGAGCCAAGTATGTAGACAAGAGGTACGTGATGAACACATGCGCCGATGAAAGGGATCTTCTCTCGGATCTAGAACACGCTGTAAATAATCGTGACCTGCAACAACTTCTGCAAGTTTATGCCGAGAACGTGGATCTGGCAGCGCCGTTACCTACTTCGGTAAAGTTCCATTTCAATCGATGCCAAACTTTCAGAAGTTTGCGTACACCTGCTCGACTCGAGGAAATGTGACCCTCGATTGTAGCATCACTGTTCTATTATAGGATGTGGGCGAGACAGCTTTGCATTTAGCCATTTTACGCGAGATGGGAAATAGTTTACACATTGTCGACTTCCTAGTGCAAAACATGTCAACAGGCGGTATAGACAGGACCACTGTTGACGGAGAGACTGCGTTGCACCTTTGTGCAAGGCACGACAGAGCGGAGGCGATGAAATTGTTGCTGCGTGCAGGCGCCGATCCCACGCATCGGAACAAACAGGATAAAACTCCGCTTGATATTGCCCAAGAGATGGGCCATCATACTTGCAAAGAACTGGTATATTATTAACATGAAATGTTTTTTGAGTGGTGTACCACCCTGATAATATCATTAGACTGCGGATCGTTATGCATTTGTGGCTTCTGAAAATTTTCAGGAAAGGACGGAATATGTACAGTAGCGGACAAATGTTTAAGACCGCTCTAAAGAAGGCGATAACTTTTTTAATATTGTACTATACGATTTGAACTTTTTTGGGAAGCTAGAGCAATTAGTTTACTAAAGGATGTGAAAAGAAATTTTTTCAAAAATTGCAACTGATCGGAATTGTTGAAAAAATACTAAAAGTTGAATTTTTAACTTTTTTTGTATGTGGGCCTATATTGAAAATTTAAAAAATACTTTTTGTGAATCTTTGTCAATTAAATATACTGTGAAAGTTTCATCGAAATCGGTCGACGTTACAATCAGCTACCATCTATAAACGTTTGTAGCTCATTGCAACGTCGACCAATTTTGACGAAATTTTCAGAATATGTTTAATTGACACAGATCTACAAAACGTATTTTTTAAATTTTCAATATAGGCCCACATAAAAAAGTTAAAAATTCAACTTTTTGATTCAACATCAATTGCAATTATGAAAAAATTTTTTTTCACATCCTTTAGTAAACTAATCGCTCTAGCTTCCAAAAAAGTTCAAATCATATAGTACAATATTAAAAATCGTCTTCTTTAGAGCAGTCTTAAACTTTTGTCCGCTACTGTATAAGATTCGATAGAATTTAGTACAAATTTTATTTTTCGGAGATCCGCGAAGGCTCCTACCACTGGAAATAAGATTGTATTTTATTCCACTTGCTTAAAATTCGTCTAGAAAAATTGAAAATTGCATAAACATCCGCAGTCTGGTCATCATAAAATCCAAAGAACGCAATTGTAAACGTTGTACTGTTTTTAGTTGAGTCACGCTCTGCAGAGGCAGAAGACGTTATTCGACAACGTTAACATTGAGTGGAACCTCTCACACGATGAAGGCTCAACTGATTTTTCTGATGACGAGACGATAATAGAGGACAGGGTATGATCGTAGAAGATCAATAGCTAAATTGTTTGGCTAGGGTTGTTGTTTATACTTTAATTGTTTCTTGTAGAATGGATGTCTAACGCCAGAGAAGAAGTCCCGCAGTAGACCGCCATCTTATGTGGGCGGTGGTGGCAGTGGCGGGGGCACTGGGTCAGGAGACTCACCAGTGACACTGCGAAGTCGAAGTAGCACTTGCGACAGTTTGCAAAGCGGTTCTTCGCCAAGTGCCTCGACGAATAGGCAACAAATGCCTCCGCCACCTCCACCACAAGCAAGGAAACCTGTTGCTGGTACGGCCTCTCTTTTCTTCAGTTAACGCCTTACGTCATATCCTCGGCACTCCCTCGCCACTCATAATAGGCGAGACCAGTTTGTCAACTTCGAAAAATCGATTTTATTTCAAACAATCCGGAGATGTCGCTTCAGGATCGTCCCTTGTAAGAACAGATTTTTCATCAAGGAACACCGGACCCTATTAGTTGTTTTAAAGACGTAGATCATTCAAGTTGGAGAATCCGCGGTGGTGAAATAAGATCCTGACACCTAGAAGTCCTAGGATCAATCCTTTTGAATTGAAGTACATGGTCTGTCCGGAAAGTATCCGAGCTTGAGCTGTAGCGAGTGGAAGTATCATTCCTTAGCCCACTTGGGAACGAAGATATAAGCAAATGTCGGATACTTTCCGGACAGACCACGTATTTTACGACAATTTTAGTGTGTACACATGATATGCAGATACAGAGGAACTAACCGATGATTTCTGTTTCAGTACCCGCACCCATGGCTCCGGACATTTCACTGAATATCCATGGGTCTCTGAAGAAACGTGTCGCACCGCCACCACCACCACCGGCCGGAAGTACAGGTGGTATACCCTCCTCTCATTATGGTACACTACCTTCGTCCGCGTCCTTAGCAGCGTCGACGCATAGCCGTACAACGAGCGAACCGATCTTAGCTGGGCATTCTTTACATACTCTACCACATGCGTTAAATACATTAAACAGTCAGCATCATAAAAGATCGCCCAGTGGAGATTCTTCAACGGGACACGGTGCGTTTAAAAGTTTATGCGAACTTCTCTACGAACTGACGCCTGGCTCGGGTAACCTTACCAAACCTTCCGCACCCGTTCTTTTCTCAGGATTTATTGTGTCTCGTCTGTTTGTTAGGTGCTGACAAAGTGAACAGCTCGACGCTTCAACGACCGAGAAATCCTCCACCTCCGGCGCCTTCAGGCATCAATTCCTCGAGATTGAGCAATGGCCGCAGTAGCGAGTCATTGAGTTCTATGTGCTCGGATCACGGTCTGGGTAATCCTGTTCCACCCCCGCGCAAGGTAAGCTGCGAATCATTCGTGTAAGTTATTCACAAGATTATGAAATATTTTTATAAAACATGAGCTCTCCTCGGGAGAGAGAGAGAGAGAGAGGAGGGACGAGACGTTGAAACAGGAAATCAAGGAATACTTTCCTGTATACTTTTTTTTTCATATTATTTTCGAATACGTAATGCTAAATCCTACCAAGACATTTATTATTTTTCACGCTAAAGCGAATGAAGTTTTATTTGTATTTTATTTGGCGCAATCATCAATGCCGGTAGACTTCTAACATCTCCTTTAACATTGTATGTGTATGTATAAACATCCATTCAAGTCATTATTGTTCATTTAACAGCGTCACTAATTTCCGAAAATTTTAACTAACACGGTGTTACTCCTCCCACGTTTCCCATGCAGTAGTTGATATAATACCTTCTCGTAAACGACGGTACTTCGCAAATCATATTAACCACATACCTATAGTATCAGTAATTTTCAGTAGATTACATATATTAATCACGAGCATCATATGCCCACCACATTTTTACATTCTCTAATCTTTGCAGTAATCTACATACATAATGCACATCCATTCTTTCATGTTGCATAATTCATTAATTCAAAAGACAGCTGGAGCAAATTTCTAAATTGTCCATTCAACTAATAATTGTTCTTAATATTAGTATAAATCATTTCTCATTTGGTGGTAACGTGATTACGAAAATTCGTAATAGGTTTTGATAGAGTCTACATAGAGACAGTTAAAGTTTAAGAAGCACTTGTTTTTTTATTCGAGAACTTGAGAAATCTTGTGATCTTTAAGAAAATCGGTATTTAGAAAGTGCATGCATTTCAAAGACGGTGCTTTATGGTTTGTTATTAACCATTGTTGGTACAGCGAAGGGACCGGTCCAGACTAGAGAGCTACGCCGAGGAGCCTTCATCTTTGCTCCCAAATCTGAATCTGGTAAACATCAGCCATCCCACATTACAGCTTGTTACACTTGAAATGTGTTTCAACATTGTTATCAAATTTTCAAAGAATACCTTTCATTCCACAATATATATTTACACAACAATTGCAAATCTAGAATTTTCTTTTTTACATATACAGTTTGCATTTTTCTTGTTTCATCAGAGAACCAAACAATTCTTTTTCTATTCGTACAAAAAACTATTATAATACTGAATTATATTGTTCCTATTCGTTGATTTAATTTTCTCGTCTGTGCACATTTACTAAAATTTCCAACATTCGTAATAATTGCTTCGATAAAATGATTCAATCAATACAGTCAAATAGTATAGTTATCCTTTCAAGTGTGGCAATGCTTTTGCATGATCAGTCGTGCTGTCCGTAACAATCGTTTTTTCATTGTCAATGCTTTGGGCATAATTTTCGTCAGAATAACATTTTATTTCGATTCGTCGGATCTGTTGTCCGTGCTATATGATTCTAAACGATTGTTTTATTCAGTTCTAATCGAAACTACATTACTGTTCCTGGATTTCTACTGTGCGATTTTTAACGAGTAAACAACCTTGTGAAAATCGAATATACATGATAAAATTAACGATACTGAATGACTAACACTCGAGCTTCCTGTGTACAAATCCTCTATGTCGATGTAATGTTTATATTGATCAAAGTATATATTGTGCTAGGATGCTTTGAAAGTTAATTCTCGCATGAGCCTCCCAAATTTGTGTTAACAATAGCACTTGAACGCACTGGGCCCTTATATAATTACTCTGGTGTAAACTACCCCCATAAACTCACAAAGTGGATGTAAGCAGTTACAAAAATACAATAGTGTCGTTCATTTATTGTCTAAATTATTTCATTGTAATCACGAGATGCGTCAGCTATCTGTTTTAAATGTTTCAAATATTATTGTGTTAATCTTGGATTATTTCTGTATGTATAAAGAAAATACCTATGTCCAGATAACACGTTATCTTCCACTTTGTAATTTTACATTGTATTGATAGCTTAAATCTAAGGACTTAGTCTAAGCAATACTTACAACAGGCATGAAATCAATGCATATTATTGGAAATTCTAGTTCAGTATACATTAGGTAATGAAAGAGTAGATGTATTGGATTAAATAACACAGAATTTGTTTCGATAAAATCGACGTTATCGTGTACCTAGACATTAGAGAATACGTACTATCATGTAAAAAAAGAGTTTAGCAACTATTGTTAATTTTTAGAATTATGTAATTGAGAAAGACAATTTAAATATATGCATGAAATACTGTATAAAAATGTCACTTAGAACAGTAATAACTAATAGACTCTCATACTGAATGGATAACATTGAAATAGTTCGATTATAGCATTTAATTAGAAGAGATTCATATGTAACATTTCTATGTAATACAATTTTACATTTTATGAATACAGTTTCTTCTATATGCATGGTACCCATAATGGTAAAAAAAGAGAAACGAGTCAAACAAATATTTATGGTAATTAACTGTGCACGATCTGCATACGTTCTTGGAAAAAGACTGTCTCCCTCTTGTCTTCTCTATCTAGAATTTCCAATTTAGCTGTCTTTGTGATTTAAGGAAACATTCTTTGTTTCCATCAACTCTTAGAAGTTAACCCTTTGACACCCGACGGGTTCCAATGAAAGAAGATCCGCTCTGTCATGAACTGTAATTATATCTTGCTCCGAAACTTTAATTTTTAAACCAAATAAACAAATGTCTGAGAAAATTGTTGCGTTTAAGGGGGTCTTTTCTAGCAGACGACGCTCGCGCGTGAACTACGTACGCGAGGATTGCAAGGTTCCGGGATTCCACTTCTGATTTCTCGATAATGCAAAGACGGGGTTTTGTAGTAGTCAAAATCGCTAGATGAAAGATCAATCTAGGGCGCTGTTTGCCTCAAAAGTCCTTCTTTTACGTTTCCGAGCAATAGTTTTGCAATATTCGGCTGCATGTTGCCCGTCGGAGAGGTTAGTAAGCCGGCGTGACTGCAGCGCCATTTGACGGGCATCATGCAGCAGAATATTGCAAAACTATTGCTCGGAAACGTAAAAGATTGATCTTTCATCTAGCGATTTTGACTACTATAAAACCACCCCGTCTTTGCATTATCGAGAAATCAGAAGTGTAATCCCGGATCCTTGTAATCCTCGCGTACGTATACGTGGTCTAGCGGGTGTGAGTCGTGAGTATACCACACATTCACGCGCGAGTGTCGTCTGCTAGGAGAAGGGGCCTGAAGGGGCCTGAAGGGGCCCCTCGATCACTCTCGATCTCTTGAAACATTTTGGAACACGCTTAAATGTTTGTAATGCTACGAAAGAAATTCACCATTGTGTTTGGGAGAGTCTACAGAATATTTGCAAATATTTTGATACATTCAAGAGAAAATTAGATATTCCAGAGACAATAGTTGAAAATGAAATATTGAACTGTGCAAGAAAGAGGTAACCGTGCTGGCATATGTTTGTGTTACATGATGTTGGTCGTCAGGGGGTTAAAGTGTGCTTGCTTCGTCCTGGAGAACTAAAAGGAACGTTCGCACTGTGTCGCATTAATTGTAATCTCGCATTCGTTAATTTTTAGCCAACTTCGTCGACCTTGAGCGGACTACGACGTTGTCGAGCCCTGTACGACTGCGAAGCAGACAATGAAGACGAGTTGTCCTTCCGGGAAGGGGAAGTGATCATCGTCACCAACGAACAAACCGACGATGACAACTGGATGGAGGGTGCGTTGGAGCGGGCGCCGGAACGAAGGGGAATGTTCCCAATCAGTTTCGTACACATGTTCCAAGATTAACATTCGGTAAGCCTGAACTCATTGGCAAGTGTCTCCAGTACTGCCAGCGCCGTGAGTGTCGCAAGCTTGGGCAGGAAAAGTTGGATGCGAAAGCCGAAGGATTGAGAGAGAGAGAGATAGAAAAAGAGAGAAATAGAAAGCGTGGAGACACATCCTCCACAACCGTCGTATCCCCATAGAAGACACGTAGGCCTCGGAACTTTTATATGTATATCTACGTCTATCTTTCATCTTGACAACTATCGAAGCTCGGTTCTACACCAAAACGAAAAGACTTGATTTCTTTGGATTGCCTTTCTAGTTCACTCGAAGTGCTATTGTCCATAAATCGCTATCTGCCCTGGTGCAACAGTGTCTTGGATAGGATGACAATCAGTTCGTCGGTTAAGAATTATGGTTTGGTCCTGCATTGGCACTCTGTCATACGAGTACGTGTGGACTCGATGTCATTCGGAGCTTGTGGAGCACGGTTCGCTTGAAATAGGAGAGAAGGAAGCGGGATCAGATTGCCTATGAGATAGGCGAATGAAAGGTACATAGAGTTTTATCCTTCGCCAAAAAAAAGGAAAGGAAAATGAAAGAAAGAAAGATCCAAATTTGACTGCGTTAAGCGTTGGAAGATTTTGGTCACTCCTGGCCATTGAGAGGTAAATCCCATTGCAATGTCTATCAACTTGTATTGGTCGAATTCCCGCCAATTTTATGTATTTTTCTGTCCTGATGCTATTCAAGGACCGTCGTAAAATGTTGGTCCGCCGGCTTACTTGCTGTACCCCTTGCTCGTGTAACTGACAAAGGGCCAGGAGGTGCTGAAAATTCATTGAACTATGCGAAAGGGAACTATATGTATACGGTGGGTTGGCCCCCTGAATGGCCTCGAGTAAATAGTTCGATTTCACGGATTAACTTTCATACAAAAGGACGGATGGGATCGGTTCGAAGACGAAGAACACAGGGGGAAGTGCGTCGAGTGAATGGTTTCGGCTGACGCTTTCGAAAGACTGGGAAGGGGACTGTTCACGGTTTTTCTTTTTAAAGCCGATGTTAACAAAAATGTGATATATAAGATATATTTCAGTATGAATCATTAGTATTACGAATCGGGTTAACGAACAAATTCCACGCTAAGTGGCACTGTTGTACGCGTGCATTGGTGGCCGGGCAGACGATGCATAATCGGACAGTCCATTCGCCGTGAAATCATACAGTAATTTCGTTTATAACGAGAGATAATGCAGCGGATACTGGTTTATCTAGCTGGCTGATATCGATTCTACTAGGTAGAAGAGGTATTCGTTGTTCGTAACGATGATTATGTTCGGCAAGCTGTGCACAAATTCAGAACTACAAATACAAAAACGGAAGCGCGGGTGCGTGCGTGAGTGTGTGAAACGGAATGAAAGGGTCGGTGAGAAATGGTCTAATCTCTAATACGCAAGTCTTACAATATCTGGCGCACACTTCTTTTTCTGTACTGCCAATTACGAGTATAATTGCTATACTCTTGTACTGTCGCGTTCTAGGAGAAACAAGAAAAAGGAAAGATCGAAAATTCACAATGATTCTCGTCGTAACGACACGTAACTAACGTTTAAACCGTGAACCTAGGATGTTTAAAATAAAAGGAGAAAACAGGTCCTCAACCTCTGTCGAAGAACAGAGTGTGACATTAATATTGCATGACACCGATAGTATTATTAGTATACTCGATTAATAAGGAGATCGCGTCGTTACGGCTGTATGTACATTTTTGTAATGCCATATTATTTGTTAGTACATACATAATTACGCGTTTACACAACGTACATGCGAACACGATACCCACACACACCACGCGCGTCTCATAATGGATATATATATATATTTAAATGTATGTATATCTTGCGGAAATAGAATTATTGAAATTAGAGGTTTATTAGCGGTTAAGTATGTACATGAAGAGAGAGAATATTACAGAGAAGAGAAGAAAGGACGAAGAGTTTTAGAGCTGTGTATGCGACTTTAACGATGATTATGCGCCGGAAGCGAATTAAAAATTTATTTTTATTTCACTTGAAATATATATACACACGAGACCAAAGAAACGTTCGCAAATGAAAAGCAACAGCCTGTTTAGCTTAATCTACGGAACTATAATTCCTCTAGGTGAGATAGTAAATTTGCTTATGGCCGCCGTTGCCTCTATAATTGGATCAAAGTCGTTATGGCCGCTCAAGGTCATGCCTTCAGATAACAAAAAAACACAAATTAATTAAATTGCATTTTTCGAGGTTGCAAATAAATCAAATATTGTTCATAAATGGAGAACGATTGTTGATTCGAATGAGAATGTATTCTTGTAAAACCTTTTTATGGAGAAGAAAATTAATTAATATTAAAAGCTTTGTAAATTATTCATATATTCGTGATCCCATCTGATCGAACAGATTGAAACGGAAACTTCGTTCGATTGATAACGGTAAAAATGTATTCGGTGTGAATGTTACATTAATAATTTATTTGAAACTTGTCCAACTGTGCAGTTAGAAACAGAGCGTGCGTAACTGAATGCATGCAGAATTTGCATGAACAGATATGAATAGAGGAGGGGTAATAATTTGGTGGCGTCCAACGATGGTCCCTTTGAATGTTAAAACTTGTACGATCATCCTAACGCCCTTTGTGTTTAGAGACTCCCAGCTTCGCGAAAGACAACTGGGTTGCCATCATTCAGGGTATCACAAAAGACAAATCATTTCCCATCACGATGGCACCCTACCAGGTTTTTCAAAAGGTATAAGAACAACCAGATTGTATTAAATTCACTTCTTTTGAGTTCCATGGTTCTCTTACCAGTGATTACCCCTTCGTTTGAGGATAGTTGGTCTGCGTGTATCACAGTTGGTTGTGGGTCAGACATTCTGCCTCGAAATGTGCAAAGCAATGGCAAAGGGGCTTTTAATCAGATCCAAAATCGCTTCTGTTATGGTCTGTTTTTTGAAGAAAGAGGCTCGAGGATCTCTACAGTTGTTATTTCTTTCGAAAAACAGGATATAGTAGTCTGGGATTCGCTTCGAAATCGCTCGGTCGCACGGCAGGGGTGTTCTTCGCATGGCCCCCTCCACATGACCATGAATGATCAAGTTGACCTTGATCTAATTATAGCTATCCACTTTACTTCTGACATTGAAACGCGCTTGTCATTCTTTTGTATTTAAACATGTCTGGAACGTCACCAAATATATTTGTGAATGCTAATAATTGTCGCGTTCTGTTTGTATATCGTTCGATGCTCGGTTCGAATGCGAGAAATGCGAGAAAATGCAAAGTGTGAATCCACGGTCAGTCGAGGACCGTGTTTGCTGCCTAGTCGAAATCAGTATAGAATTAATATTTTCTCCAACGTTGTCTCCGAGACTCTACTTTATGTTACAGACGAAATTCGGCACGAAAATAAAATTAGGAAGCTAGCCCCGCCGTTCGAAAAGCAAACGATAATATCACGAAAAAGATATACATATAATTACTCGCAAAGTTGGATACACAATCGCAACGTAATGATTTCCAGACTTTCTTGAAATGGACTCTAATAAAATAAAATTGTACAATATTTTTTATATATCACTATAAATGCATTTTTCGTTCATTTCCTCTGACGGAGGATTAGAAAAATCAAATAATTAATTCACCTAAATTTGTACTCCTGTACGTGAAACATTATATCGCACACTAAATTTTGTGAGTGAATATAAATGAAAAAAAAAAAAGAAGTAGAGTATTCGGAACAAAGTTGTTTCCTACGTATAATTAGGCTAGGCTTGCAACGCTTTACTGTTTTATTCGAACAAAACGGACAAAGCTTTTATAAGGACAACTATTACTAATTAGTGTTAACACTTTCGGATAGTGAGTTATTATCGCGCGAAGGTAAAGGTACATGTTTTTCGATGAACCATCGGGTAGAATACCATGCTCTGATTGATGGTGTCGCTGGGTATCTCTTTTACAATAACTGTATCTGTGCAATGTACTGATCACGGTAAATAAACAATGTCAATGTTCGTTAGGGGAAATACGTGATAAAGCCTTCCGTTCTACTTGCAGATAATTCGAGATGTAACACTTAATTGTTGCGCGTTCGATTTCTATACGGTGATAAAAAGAAATCTGCTGATTAGATTCGTAGTGTTGAAAATTATATTCGTCAGATGTTCTTTAGGGATACACGCTTCTAACGGAGAGAAACAAAAGAAAACAGGGTTCAACGTAACTTTGATTTCGAATCACGTCGCTGTGTAATGCCAATCTGTAATTTAAAAAAGGAAAGAGAGAGCGAGAGGAATTAACATGAAAAACTATCTAATCCACGTAGCATTAAGCTGCCTTTAAAATCTGTTTTTAATATCCTTGTAGTCTTTGTTGTGTCTCACAGTAGTGTCAAACTGGTTGACGCTGAAAAGAGTGCAGGGGACAGTTGGTGAGTGTATATATGTGTATAGAGTAAATAAGCGAGACGGTGAGAGAGAGAGAGAGAGAGAGAGAGAGAGAGAGAGAGAGAGAGCAGGAATCGATGTTTATACTGTTAAGCATACGATAAACAATAACATATAGTCTTAAGTATGTATTATATAGATATATTTAAAGAATGAGATGTTGACAACTGTGAGTGGCTTCTGTTCTGTGCATGAAATTTGCTGTGATGTATATATACGTTGCAAGGAAATCGGGTGTTTCTGGGACAAAGAGCAGGACAATATTATTTTTTCCAACTATGTATATTTTATAGTTTTTTCTAAACAATTTTCTTTGTTACTTGATAACTTTATGAAATGTATTTATGTACATGTATAACTCGTTACAGGCGCGCGAAACAATTGAACATTGTATTAGTTTTACAATTATCATTTTACTGACGTGTCAAGATAACAATGTATATAATTATACATTTTTTTTTTAAATATTCTAATGTGATTTCTTTTCTTCGCTCTAGGGAAATATAATAGTCTATCAGTTACCCTTAACTTAATCAATAATTTATTTCGTGCGCAATACAGACGAGATTCTAACAATCCATCTTACATCACACGATCTAATACCAATGTATGTATTACCAACACAAATCTTCGACAAAGAACGGAAGCTACGATCACGTACTTTGTTCTCTGAACCTATTACACTTCATGCATTTAAAAAAAAACGTTAAGTATAGATGATAAGTATTTATTACTATTATGTAGTTATTTGTACTAGATACAAAAACGTACGTCACGTAGGTATCTATATAAAGTCAAGAATTATTGTGTACCATAAAATGAAAGAAATTAATTCTCAAGGATAAGAATAACGATATCTCTTGTTTATTGAGATTTCATGAGCCAGATACACGGTACGCGCGGAAATGAAACGCCGTTACATTATTAAGTCTACCTACGTGTACGTACCTAATAATACTGTGCTATTGAAAAGTTAATCAGACGAGACATCTTGTTTAGATGCGGCCTTCGTCAATATCGAAGCAGGTCTAAATATTGATATTATATGATCGGTAATGTGCTAACATTTACTGTCTCCGTTGCGAATAAATCGCTACAGAATTGTCTTTTGAGCAGTTCACAAACTGTGAAATGTATCAGAAATAAATACCATTTAGAGAACTATCAAATTCTTTGTTTACTCGCGTGAATTTATCAAACCGTATTCTTTAAACATATTCCAATTCCAATATTCCATAAATGCTGATACCATAATCCCATCGCTTTTATAGCAAGGGTGGGCACTTACCATGGATGATGGATGATGGCACTTATTACAGTTGGGGGCGGGGGCAGTGCTTCGATTGTGTCTAAACTTTCACGCGCAGGCGCGAGAAAACAGTAACGTATCTACTATTGGGTAGCAGAGCGGCCAGAGCCCTGAGGCAGTTATATTGGCGGGAATGTACCGAAATAATCTTACCGAACAAAAAGACTTCAGGACGTGTCCTACGAGTTACAAAATATACACAAATACACTCGTTATACATTCATTTTTCAGAATCAAATCATATGAAGTTTTTAAAATTCTGCGGGGTGCTTAAGGAACCCCATTTTATCGAGAAGCTTATGTTACTGAGGCTGAAATCACCGCGCATGCGAGAGAAAGTTTGGGCACAATCGAAGCACTGCAGTGTTCCGATATCGTCGAGAATTTTTCGTGCGATGGATGGCCGCTGGTGGCGCTTTCAGCCTCACTAAATAAGATTCTCGATAAAATGGGGTACCTTGAGCAACCCGCAGAATTTGAAAAGATTTGTATGATTTGATTCTGAAAAATGAATGTATAACATGTGTATTTGTGTATATTTTGTAACTTGTAGGACACGTCCTGAAGTTTTTTTGTCCGGAACAGATTGTTTCGGTACTTTCGCGCCAATATAACTGTCTCAAGGCGCAGGGCTCCACTATCTCGTCATCATAGATACGTTATTGTTTTGGCCGCGCAGTGCCACCAGCGGCCATCCATCGCATGAAAAATCCTAGACGATATCGGAACACTGCTTGAACCATCTATTACCTATTCTTCTTACTTACACCGTGCCCAACCGTGCCTGAGTGTATTTACAGCAATTTACAGTACATCAGTATATTTGCCGATATCATTCAATACATATTCTATAGATCAAATTTTCAGATTTCTATTTTAAAGGAAAATTCAATCTTCAGTTCTTTTACCATCTTTAGTTACCACCGAGTTATAAAAGTTCGAAAAGAAACGAAACTCCATTTAACCTACACCAGATTTTTCTCGAATCAGGTGCAGAAATGGTTGTTTGTTGATGTTTACTGGCGAAGATACAAATTTAACTCATTTAAAATATCAATGACCACAGCACGTGAATTTGATAGAATACAGGCAAACGTTGATTATACATTTATTTAACTTCTCCAGTTAAACGAAAAAAAAACCCGGTGTATTCTTCGTAGTATAGTCACCAGCTAAACGCAGTAATGGTAACCACACTTCTGTTTTCATTATTTTTGGAATAAGTTAATAATTTATGTATTATATTCATTCACAATTTTCTATTGAATCTAAATTTTGAAAATTTTACATTGTTTAAATTTTTTCACAAAATTTCAAATACACATTTGTATTTGGAATCGATGTAAATATTGTTAAGATATCTGTTAAGACATACCATGTCAAGATTTTAATAAGTAGAATAAGATCTACCTCATTTCTTTATTTGTATGCACAAAAAGTAATGTGAAAAATTAATTAATTTTTATAACTTTAAAATATAATAGAAAACAATTTACTATTTATTATTTTTTGTTTCAGTCTCATACCATATTGCTTGTTCAACCAGGCAATAGACCTGAAACAAGAACATATTCTGACTACGAAAGTGTTAACGAATGCATGGAAGGTAATGTAATATTTTATCATTTGATTTTTTGATAAAGTTGCCGACGATGTGGGTCTTCGCCAATTCCGATGACCTTGAAATTTTCCTTTGAAATAGTTGCCGTCTAGCTTTAGTTTCGGAGATATTAGCAAAAAACTTTTGTAAGTTTCAGTTAGGTATATGGGTTACGGTACCGCAGGTATGCACAACTCGTAGCTCCAAGAGCGGCTCCTGTTGTTGACGAGCCGAATCGAGAGCTCGTGCTCCCAAATTGTCCGGTTGTGCATGCTTGCTGTATGGTAAAAAAAACTTTACTTGTAAATGCTGAGTTAGATTTGGTTCCCAAACCTGTCTATAATGTTTCTGCCATATGTGTTCGCTATCAAGAACACCTATACAAGTTTTGGGTCCCATGGAAATCACTGACACAGATTTCTCCCACACGGTTTTCGCCGACAACGATTTTGACCGACACTATTTTGTCCAACAACGAATTTGATCCACAACAACTTAAGACAACCACAGTATGTATTATCATACGATATTATCATATTGTGTCTTAAGTCATTGTGGATCAAATTCGTTGTCGGCGAAAACTGTGTTGGTGATTTCCATGGGACCCACAAGTTTTGCACTCCTAATTCACCTTTTTGCAAGTCAAATTCAACCTTATGCAGATCAGTTGCACCTGTTTGTAAATCAATTTTCCTTTTGCAAATCAGTTTCACCCATTACGAATACTTAAAATTAGACACATGTGAACAGTGTCATTACTGCGAGGAAAACATAAGACTCGATACTTAATACGCTTCCATAAATACATACGTAGTTTCATTTTTCAAATTTATTAGAAAGGTTGGAATCGATTTGTGAAAGGGTGAATTTACAAGTAAAGTTTTTTGCGAATATCGCGTAAACTAAAGCCGACCGCCAGAACCTTTAAAGAGAAATGTTGTTCAGAATGATATGGTCTTGACAACATGTATCTAGAGCTCATTCAAATCAGAGAGGACTCGCATCGTTCATATTTTGGTAAAATGTAGAAACTGATCTTTTCGATTCAAAGATATGATACGTAATTATATTCTGTTAACTTATATACCATTAACTCTGTGATGACATGCATAATATGTTCTATAAATTATTGTATCAATGGTAATTGTAGTACAATATTTATTTACATTAGAATAAAATGAACTAATAAGAGTAAATGAATTCGCAAATATTTTCACTTTTTCTTCCAGAGATGGAAATTTTTGGTTTTCCAGAATATTACCCTGGAAATTAAAGTTCTTGATGATATCAAAAAATGTTTAAAGTGTTAAGGGTTAATATGTTTAGATTATCATTAAAAACTGATTGTATATTGTACCAATAACGTATATATAAAGCAAGGATTTCTAAAAATTCTTATGTTAACAGATAATTAATTTATGGAATGATGTCATTACAAACTATTTAACTAATATACTGTCACTTTAGCATAGATAAGTGATTATATTTAATTGTTTCTTAACATAGGGGTATGCAAGATTTATGAGGAGCATTTAAAGAAGCGAAACCCAAATACTCCAACTATAACATATGATATCAGTCAGCTGTTTGATTTTATCGATCAACTCACAGATTTATCATGTCTTGTTTATCAAAAATCGACAAATACATATGCTCCATACAATAAAGATTGGATTAAAGAAAAGATATATGTTTTACTACGTCGGGCTGCTGGACATAGCGAGTAACTAAATAGACAAAGATAGATGTATGTTTTATGTATAAGACAAATTAACTTTAAGTAAAGGTCTATATTGCCATTTGTAATAATAAATATATAATTGAAAAGCATATCGTAATGTTGTATTTTCATTGTGATCGACTAATTTCCTAATAATCTTTTCGATTTAATCAAATCTATCTTGCTTTTATACCATATTCTTGCTGTTTAGAGAGTAATTGGTATTTTATTGATTTTATTTTTCTAATGCCAACAAAAAGTCATGTTTGTCTAAATAAATTGAACTTTTGCGATAATGTTCAACATTTCTACTCTTATCAGTTCTTCCTTTACCCGAAATCAGGTTCTATTATGTTGATACATACAAACATAACTATAGTTTTGTTATGTTAAATGTCAGTTAATTTAAATTAACGTTAAATTCACTTTAAATAGGTTTAATTAATAATAAATATTTTTAAAGCGATAAAATCACTCTATTGATTTGTACAAATCTATTATCTATTGTTTTCGTTATTTCCTATTGTCGATTTCAAACTGCTGAGATAAAGGCTCGCACAAAGGGTCGACAACTTTTGACAAGCTATAGTAATATTCTGACTGATGAAATCCAATTTATGTAGATCTAATTTCGTACAGGTCGATCGACGTTTTATCGAAGCAATGATGAGATAACAATCCCTTTTTATTGTTCACATATAAAGAATAATCTAAACTGTATCGAATTACGCGCATGTTTACACTGTTCGGCGACCGAGGCAGCAGCTCGAGCTTCTTGGCCCCTCGAGGGGTAAGTATTAACAAATTGGACAGTTATGTACAGTAATGTCCCATTCTAAGTCCTGCGGAGGAGACCGCTCTGTGTCACTTCACCTACCCATTTCACTTGAGGGCATACTTATACTTGTATGCGTTATACGTTATACGCATATGAATATCGATCGCAGAAATTTCAAACATGCTTGTCTTTTAAAAATTACCAAAAGTCTTTATTTCATACTGGCGTTTGTATATACTACTTCGTAATGCCTAGCACCTAAGTTAATATATAAGTTGGTTGTTCATTGTAACACCTCGCGAACAGCATGACAACTCGGACTCAAGTTTTGAAATAAGGAAAATTGTAGATTAAACTTTATACCATGGCGTTTGCCTCGATGTACGATTGCTCTGATGCTATTTTCGCTTTGAATCTACTGCTGTGTCTGAACAGAAACGTCCGTCCCCAAAGTGTTAATGTAAAAGTGAAAATAATGTAAAAAATTGATTAACTTATTTATAAGTAAGAGATGCGGCAGTTGTTCCATTGATTCCAATTTAACTTCCTATGATGAATTTAGAGCAAAAAGTAATATTTCTTTTTCTTAATTACGTTGATTATAAAGTTGAAGTTAATGTACCAGTGGCGCGCAGTTTCTCTGGCAAATTTTGATTTATATACGTATATATATGTATATATCATATACAGTAAATCCTCTATAAACGCAAAAAAATATCCCCTCCACTGTTGAAAGGCCCGTGCGTCCTCGCATTGTAACACCAATATTTAATCTTCTTCATTTTTCATTATTTTTTTAAGGAACTGTCACCAATATAGTCGTGGCATTTTTCTGATTAAAATAAGACCAAACACGATATAATTTTAACTGTATTTAGTGGTTTAATTAAATATGAACATTTCGGGCGCAAGGAAGGATAGCGTATGGGAAAGAAAGAGACGCGGAGAGTCGCAGTCGCTTTGGCGCTTCGGCCGCGCGTGGTCTCTCTTTACACGCGCTGTCCTTCTCTACGTTCGCTCGGCCTTTGAAACTCAAAAAATAGTGTCCGTCTACGAAAAATGCAAACGAACCTCTCCGAGGCTTTTGCGTTTATAGAGTATTTACTGTATGTTTATATGCATGTGGAAATAGCATGCGTTTGAATCTTTTCTTACACGATGAATTTTGTTTATCTCTATTTCGCTTTCAAATGAACAATTTTATTGGGCTATAGAAATACAGTGTGTTCGTTACGTTATTATGATGAAAAATATTTTGTAACAAACTTCGAAGTCTGTAGTGTAATTATAAAATAATTATGTTCTTTAACTGCTCTGAAAAAATGCTAAGAAAAGATTTTATTTTACATCGTAAAAATGCGTCACTGATATATTTCAGAGCATTAATATTAAATATTTTTGAAAGTATATCGGATATGTATCAATTTATTATTTTTACTCTAAAAGTTTGTCATAAAAATCTTGACAGAAATCAATAATACAATTGCTGCATCTTTTCCTTGCTAGTGTAAGAACACACAACGGATTCATTTAATCTATCATCGCACTCCTTCCATTCGATAACACGCACATTATTACAAGTACAATAACGCAAGGTAGTATTGTAATATAGTTATGTAATTCAATATTTATTTCTCGTTGAAATGATTTAACTAAACAAACGTGAACATTATTTTGTTTTGCATAACGATACTGTCTTATAATATTCAAAACATAAGCGAGTTTCATTTCCTCACGAAAAATAAAATATGGCCACAGCTGTGAAACCCCCATACTGTGCGTTCTTCACAATTCAAACCCTAAAAATTTGGACATTATCTTAAAATTCTTTTAGATTTGAAAGAATTCTTAACGTTGGCATACAAATAATTATATTTCAATCAATATTAGTTAAGAATAGAAAAATACATAATATACTCACAAATACAAAAATTCTATTTTTATAATACTCTAAAAAATTTTCAACAAAACGTTTCGAATTTCTAATTGTAACAGGTTCAATATATATATGTGCTTCATAATACATATTTTAAAAAGTATAATAAAGTTTTATTTTTTTCTTAAGAATTCCGATACTCTAGTAGTTAAAAATTTTTATATTTATTTTTAGATGACTTGTTTTCCTATTATAGTTTTGTTTTATTTATATATCACGCTTGTGTGAACACTAATTTATGGGATTCAAGTTTGTTTCAAAGCTGAAGAGAAACCATACATACACACAAACAGATTTTAACATTTCTTTCGCAATTCATGTACAGATCGTGGGCCAGTGAACGTTCTCGTTAATTGTGTTAAATAATGCATTCGCAAACAAATAACAGATTGGAATGTGTTCGAATAACATTCAAATTCGGAAAAGCTAACGAACTCGTGATAAAATTCAAATATATATTTGTACATGCCATATATTCGGAAATTGGAAAGAATGGAAAGAATAAAACATTGCATTTTCAGTAACACAAAGATGATTCATTCTGTGTTTACATTATTGTCAAAAATTTATTAGTTTGCGATGTTAGAAGCTACCGACCGGAGAGTTTATAAGTTTATAATTCATTTTTAAACACTGGTTGCTTTTCTGGATTGGAACATTTCATCCTATCCACAATGATGCGTGGATCAAATTCTGACATATATATTACATAATATGTGTAACGTGTATTAAACATTTTGGTAATACGCTCCACGCATTTGTTACAAATGGTCGACTTGGCTCTAAAATAAGTCCTATAAGACGCGTTTTATAACAACAGTAGATTATTAGCAATTAATTTTGGAATAATATTTGAAATCCGTTTATAAACATTGCGTTTTACATTTCACGTTAAACTCTATTTCAAAGAAGCACTGGTCCAAATTTTAATTAATTTTAATTTTAGTTTTTAGTCCAAAACCGAGAGAAACGAATTACACTCCTCTGAAAGCGCGTATACTATACTCTCATACATGACCAAAATAATGTTAGTTTCACTTGATTTTTGTAACGTAACTGTGTGCTTCATGTAATATTTCTAATTTGTTTAAATAATACGATTATTATTAATATTAACATATAACATATTTCAATTAGAGAATTGGGAATTTATGTGCGAAATAAACATAGGTTCACTCAATATTTTTCTAGTTTAAATTTTAGAAATATGACAAAGGCAAAGAAAATTCTGTAGTTAATAGATAATATTAGATCCTCCGTTGGTTTTGATGATCTCAAATGTTTTTTGTTTGATATGGAATCTATTAATTTTTGCAACATTTCTGTTCTGATTTGAGACCACGCTTCTCTGATTGTATTCTTTAATTCATTGCTGTTTATTCCGGACATAAATAAATCGGCGGGCAACTAATCATGCCTTTTCACTATCATTCCATTCCTATATCGTATCCGTTACACGTATTGTCGTTATTGGCTGAGGACAGTGACTAGTATCGAGATTAAGTGAAATAGAATGATCATCGGCCGATTGGCATGAGGCAAACGACAATACTTGTCCCCACTCCGCTTTAATTCACCTATGCTTGTAGGCATCCACGTATGTCCATGCCAGCCACAAGGCTTTGCCACAAAGGTTTTTAGTTGTGTCAAGGTCTGGACTTGTTGGTGGCCAAGACTTCAACTTTTGCTGCTTTAAAGTATTTTTGAATTGAGTCTACACGATCAATTCGGGCATTATTATGCTAAGCAATCGAGTTTGGTGAACCAATTCTGTCACCGTATTCATCTAGCAAATATTCCAACAATTCTTGGTGTATTTTTTGGCATTGACGTTTGACAGAAACCACATGATTAGAGTCTTATCGTGGTAGCCAAACGCTGCATAAATCCTACATAATTCCTGCTTATTCTGATCTCTTTCTAATCACGCAAATCATGTCTGTAATACTGAGAACCATCCGGATCAAGATCCTGACATAAGATCTTGGGTAAATTCTAATCTCTCACGTTTGCGAAGTTTAGTAAGAAGGGATTTTTTCGCTCGTTTTCTGTACCGAAACGTCTTTAAATCGTCTTTAAAACTTGTTACACACTTCGTACAACAACTGGCAAGTTTCATTTTGTCCTTATTTGCGACGTGTTCGATTTATTTTGTGAGCGTTTGTGAAAAATCTTTCATTTATCCCTCCGACTTAACTTCTTTCGATGGCCTGTAGATTCTTTCGAGCCGTATTGATCACCTAATTGTAAAAACATTGGTTCATAATATTTAAAGATCTATCTTTGCCCTTGGAAGCAGTGATTTATCCATTTTCATGATCAACTAATGCTTTTTCCGTGACTCATTATGCTCTAAAAGTGTTAAACGATTATATGATTTATATTAAAATATAGAAACGTCGCAGAGTTTTCTCCTTACCTTATAAAATTTATTCAAGTCATGAATTATCAAAAGTATCTTTTGAATAAATCACTGTGAACCTATGATTATTTTCGGTCTGTTAACACGATAACATTCAATAAATTTCTTAACTAACCATGTCTGACTATCTACGCTGCCGAAACTCAAGTGACTGCTGCTACATGGGATAGGCCACGCCCATTAGAAACAATAACAAACACCACAAGAAATGTTCCACAACGTAGATAGAAATAAGAACAATAAGCTAGTTCACTCGGTAAACCTATCATTATTTCGGCCACTGTACCTTATAATTATAATTATGTGTAGTATGGGAGTCGCTACTGTATATAAATATATCTAGTTTCTTTTAGAATTCGACAAGTGTTATTATATATATGTAAAAAAACATTCAGGTATCATCCTGAAATATTACATTCCTATATTATTTATACAAATAAAAGATTTTACTAGTATCTATACTGTTAAACATACGATAATGGTAATGCAATCAATTTGTGTAATAACGCGAATTATTATATTACTAATCGAGTCATCACTGCTAGAATATTTGTAGCATTTTTTCTAGAACGACTGTAGCGAAAAGATAATATTATTTTTACGCTTTTATATATAACAAAAACGAGGAGTAACAACTTTTCAATTATATAAAACGTATCGTAGAAAACAGTTCTTGCGCTATAAATACATAACAAATTCTAGTTATATTACTCGTTTTGTTATACATTTAAATAAATGTTTCACATAAAACATATATGTATATGTATCGTGTTTAACAGAAATATAAAGTGCTGTGAATTAAGTAATCAAATAAGTAACTAATTTTAGTGTAATAAATGTGAACCACTTTATCGAGTATACGTAAAAACATATGGTTTTGTCGGAAAGGTTAACTACATATGCTAATTTTTAATTATATGAGCAATATATATAACCTGATTAATTTAGATTAAATTTATAGTATTATTGTATCGATTTTTCATTATCACAGATTGTTTTAGTAGGCCTACTGTCAAAATTAGACCCTCAGGCCTACAATGGACTAGTTAATTTTAGTAAAATCTATTTGAATACCATACTATATGTGCAGATAAACATCACGATTCTAGTGTTGGGAAGAGTCTTGTTAGCACAAAATAGGCTACATCGTAGTTACTCCAATATGTTGTATGCGCTGCTACCGTATATAGATAATTTCGTCCCAAGCTTGCTCGAAGTACATAATCTAACCGTTGTGATAATTCTAGTAATCATAAAAATGTTTTCCATTAGTTTAATCCGCATGTAAACGTTAATGCTATTTAATAATAATTTTTATTTTTCAACTACAGGTTCTGTCCGGAAAGTAATGCGACCACATTTTCTTTTTTAAATCTATTGAATGTATGAGTACAAACCTTTAAAATTCTTCAAAGTAGGATCCTTGGGCGTCGACACATTCTTTCCAGCGCGATTTCCATGCTTCGTATGCTCCCTGGAAGGCGTTATGTGGAGCCTCTCGTAGTACCCTCGTCGCAGCCTCGTCGAGCACTTCCAACCAAAACTTTTCCCTAGATTACAGGGAAAACAGTAAACGGTACTTCTTAGTTGGATCACAACACTTCTTCAACCCCCGTACAGTCCTGACTTGTCTTCCGCCGACTTCTTCTTGTTTCCAAAAATTAAAAATGTGCTAAAAGGATGCTATTTTGAAAGCGTGGTTCCAGATAACGCCTTCCAGGGAGCACACGAAGCATGGAAATCGCGCTGGAAAAAATGTATTGACGCCCAAGGATCCTACTTTGAAGAAATTTAAAGGTTTGTACCCATATGTTTAATAGATTTTTTTTTTTAAATGTGGTCGCATTACTTTCCAGACAGACCCCTGTATATCGATATGATAATACCAACTACGTGCATACCTTGACCTGGTTGAATTGGGGTAGATGCATCTTCTTTAGCATTCCAACCAGCTCGTACTAAACCCCAAAGACTCCAACCTTTATCCGAAGCCCGATTAGGCATATCTGGATTCTCGTCTCTGTCATCTGTTTCTGTGTCTATGTAATTACATATTTTAATATTATTTACATCTATATGTCTTTGAAAAGTATTATTATCGTGAAGATTTCTCGTATACCCGTAGGGGAGAAGGCTTGCTCAGCCGCGCTTATCGTCGGAGGTTCCATCTGTTGACCTTCAACTCCTCCGTAAGATGGAATAAGAACTGGTTCAATTTTGCTATAACCTCTCTCTAAAAGTGGTTCCATTCTATAAGCTACAGGATCAGACCAGTGAAATATATTGTAAAATCTTTTGCATAAACCTTGAGGCATCACGTCGGTTCTATTGGACGGAGAACGAGTACGTAATGCAAGGAATACAGATAAGGGTGAACCCAAACAAAATAAATTCTCAATCTGCAATTGTGAAAATAATTAGAATTTACAGTATTTACAGTTGTTGTTCTGTTATACAGGATGACAAGAAATAACGGAGTTAATCATTTCTTATTATAATTCTGTCAAATTGACGAATTGACGAGTCATTGAAAAAATCTCTGTACCAGGAGTGGGACCGAATGACGCCAGAAGAGCTGCGTCCCATTGCCAAAAATTTCAAGACACGTTTGAGCCTCTGTATTGGCGCAAAGGGTGGCCATTTCGAAACTTCTTAAATATGTGAATACTAAAGGTCCATATTATGGTTGTTATTATTTGGTTTTTCAAAATTCGTCTATTTGATAGAATTATAATAGGAAATGATTAACTCCGTTATTTCTTGTCACCCTGTATATACGAAAATAATGATATTTACTGAAAATTGTAATCTTTGCAACAGAACTTCCTGTGTTTCTGGAGATGGGGGTCTCGTATCTGGACCCATCCAACCTGTGACAATATCATAAACGATTACACATCCTAAAGAATGTGCCAAAATTGAAACTTTGCCTTTCCAACCTGGATGTCGACTAGCAAACATAAAGTATAACCTGTTCAATTCTTTTTGTAAACCTGCTCTTACTTCTCCACCGTAAAGAGGACTAGTATAATAGAGTATATCCATTGCTGATGAATTTAACAAATGTCGAATACTTAGTACGCTGTAAGGTGTAATAGCTTCTACGATATCTAAAAGAATATGTACGACATGAAACATTAATACTATTTATCTAGTAGATATAGTGAATAACAACTTTACCTCCGTCAAGCTTTAACGAGGATCGCCATTCAACAGGGAAAAATTCAACTCTATAATTGGAGTTGGGAAAATATTTTTGTTTCAACCAATCCACGCAATCTCTAAATCTGTACAAATATTAAGTATATCACGTTAAATATGTAAAAATTTACGCATAACAAAATATATAATTATAGATTAGATTTTTATATAATACACACGATGTTGTGTTACGAATTATTTTTCCTGTATCTCTTTTTTGACCAATACCGTGAACTACAAACACTATATGATCGATATCATTAGGTTTGTCTTCCATTACTGCAGCAACTTTGTAACCTCTGCGTAATTGATAGCCCGTTGCTAAAATATTCAATACAAATAACATAATGTGTATAACCATATTTTTTCATTATTACCAACAATAAAAAAATTAAATACATACTTTTCGCAAATCCCAGCTTCGATGTGACGCTGCGCATTAACTTACTATGTCTATATTCGCTGTGTAGTATAACATCGTTTATGCTATGCCAATCAACATGAAATTCTGGAAAATGTTCCGTATGTAGTACTGAAATAAAAGTATTTGATTAGCGAGCGTTTGACTGAAACAGCAAATAATCTAATACTAATAAAAATCTATACTTTTGTAAGGATGAGGCATGTCGGATGCTGAAGTAGATTGACTCGGAAGTGGTTTTTGAAAAAGATTTAGATGAACTTCTTCTATGATTTTAGATTGTTCCGATTCTAAAGGTATCCAAGTACCATCGTAATACCAAGTACCTCTCATAATTTCCCATTCTTCTCCTTTTGAAAATAAAAATTAATAATTATAGAATAGAAAGAACCAGCTGCTTAATCAACACTTTTATGTATTAGAGAGTTTCTACTTCATGATTAACCCTTCGCACTCCGAATTATTTTTCAATTTTGTTGCCATCAACTCCCTACTATTTCAAGTGTTTTGTTTCATATTTACTTCAAAGGACAGTTCCTTGACTGCTACTTATTTTAAACAATTTCGTTTCCTAATTATATTAAATTCCTTTCCCTGATGTGGAGTCACGCTCGACAAAGGAGTGCAAAGGGTTAAAATATATAAAGTGTGGATAATATATGCAACCGTACCTGAACAATATATAGAAACACATTTCATTTTGTCTATTTCTACATCGTACATTCCCCCTTTCACCACAATCTTTTCTATATGAGGCAAATTATTCAATGTATCAATATTTGTACCAACTAAATCTTGATAATTTCGCCAGGCATTTTCGATTCTTAAACTGTCGTATCCACAAAATTCTACCCATCTTTTGTCTACACCGTCTCTGTAAAACCAGCGTACTTGCATCGGTGTCAATGATTCTGCGTACGTTAAATCGTTCGCTATATCTTCTGTTTCGACCATCGAATTTTGTTCTTCTGTAACTTCTGCGGTAATTTCTGCGGTAATTTCTGCGGTAACTTCTGCGGAATCTTGAAATATTAAGGACTATCGTTACGTTTGATCGTGTAACAATAACTTAGTTATTAAATATTACATACTTAAACTCTCTCGTAACTTCAGTTTCAAATTATACGAATTATTTGGGATAATTCTATAGACGTTAAAATTAAATTCTCGAATGAAAAAAGGTAATTATAATCTTATGGTCTTTGAAATTCGCGCGCACTTAATTAATTACTACACATAAATTATACGCTAAAAACGTAACACTTATAATATTTTTACACATTTAATCTCTTTTTTCGTGTTGTCATAAATATTTACATATATTACGAATACTTGAAGCATATGGTTTGCTTCTCATTTGAAAATGTGAATATACAAAAAATTCATTACTTAAAAGAAGTTTGAGTTCGTACATATATGTAAATAATGTTTACAAAGATTACTAAAAGTATTTTAAACTACATTTATAATTTTACCTTCGAACTGTGGCAGTTCTAATGGTGTTTCGCTGAAGGGATCGACTTCGTTTCGGATATTAGACATCCTGTCAATAAATATCTTTCGGTTTGTGATTACTAGAGAAAAAAACACGATATCACAAACACATGCTTGTCACTAATGCAGATTTATAATTATTACGTATTTAGTATATCATCCATTAGTCACTTTATATATATTCATACATGTTAATTCGGGCAATGTCGTTTCCGGTTAAAATAATGTAAAATCTATATATGTATGAATAATTCGATGTAATGATGAGAACTACATACATATATACTAAATAGTATGAACAGAATCTTTCTCCGCAGTATTTATAGTTGCAACGTTATCTAAAATTTGATACAGTACTCTTCCTCCACGCCGTATCACATTCAATTCGAACTATATATCTTATACAACTGTATGTATTCCTATTTTCCTGTGCAGTAAGCTGCTGCATTCATCAATAAACAGCTGATGTATGAACGCAATGCGTAAAATAGTATGCGACATGGATATATATATATATAAATTTATATATTACTACAGATAAAGTGTATGTAGTATGTATACATGCAAATACGTATTTGCCTATGAGTAAATGAGTATATATATATATATGTACTATATACACATATGTATATATCGATAGGTAATTGAACACAATTTCAAACGTACATATGTCATGAATCATGTGAAAACAATTTGCCGAGTGCTCGAAGTATGTATAAGTTATATATACATGTATTATACATATGCGTGGTATCAGTATAATTTTCATACGTAAAAATATAATTAATCTTAAAACATTTTGTTTTAAAATTAGTGTCAATTCCATCGGAAAACGAATATTTAATTTTATTTATAACTTTAAGAAGAAAATGAATATATATACAGTATAATTTCATAAATTTTTCGTAATCAATAAATAATATATTACAAATAGATATAATAAGAGAATAAATAAAATTTGGGCAACGTTATTGTCTTCAATTGCATTTTTTATCTTTTTTTTCATGGATGTTATATTCGTTATATTATGTCAATTTCATTTCTGACGTTACAGCTCGGAAAAGATAAACGACGGTGTGACGTCACAAGATAAGTTTTAAGCAGTCTTAAGATAATTTCAAAATGGCTGAAACGGCAGACCGACGCCGACACTACGCCATTATACACTTGCTCCGTGTAAATTTTGTGTAGCAATACATCGATGGCAAGAAATAGAAATTAAATTGAATGTTATTTCTTCCCTGAATGATTGTAATAGAGCAGAAATCATGTATTGACATTTTCAATTTTTCAACGAATTTGAATTTCATCTACTCAATTTTTTTGTAAATGCATAAAGATCCGTAGTCCAGCAATAACTAATCACAAGCGAGGTAAATGTAAATTGTGTAAAACTAGCAGTACTACCTTAAAATGTTGTAAATGTGATCAATTTATATGTAAAAAACCATTTTGTAACCTGCATAATATGTCTTCAGAATCAAATATCGCGCGATTCCTAAAATAGTTAATATATATAATACTATTATTACTTTATATCTTAATAAAACATACAGAATAAACGTCTGTATCTCAAATACAGTTTATAATAGATAATTTCATGATACAATGTCAAATTCTTTGAAATTATCCTGTCCATTCTTCCTGATTCTTCCCGCGTACTGGGTATGTACATGTACATGGCGCACCCGCTGATCCCCCTCACCGCCCTATAAGTCAAAGCGTTGGCACTGTCGATGAGCATAGCTTACACATCTTTTGAAAATCTGACATCACAGAGCACATTATCTTTGCCGAGTATCCACGAGTATCTGTGATGGGTCTATAGCAGTCTATAGTCAATAGGTACCCAGACAACCAGGCGCGCCTTGAGCCAAGCCTGCCTAGGGCAGAAACGGGTAAAATATTGTCCAAGCTACGCTCGGAGCTGCTCAAGGCCAGATTGGCTCAATTTTGAACGACCTGCCAGCGCATATGCCGCGCCTGTGTCGGCCGTAGGACCAGGTATTTGGACATGGACAGAACGAAGGCACAATGCCGGCCGCTGAACCCCGAATCTGCCTTTGTTTAAGAGGGCAGCACGGTCAATTTGGATTTTTGGTTGTATATCCATGATATACACAGTAGCACAGATGGGAATGCCGTCTTTCGTAGTGTTTTTCTGGAGAATCGAGATCACGGTGATCACGGTGATCACTGGTGATCACGGTATAAGAATAAGAATTATACCGTGACCGTGATTGAGATAGAAGTGGGATTGAGTGGGATGGATAACTACTTTTATATTGTTCAATGGTGTATGTAATGTGTGGTGTGTTGTTCGCAAAAGGATAGATAATTTTATTTAAAAAATAAGGTTGAATGTTTTGGATATGTCGCATTTGGTACGTACCTAAGTATTAACAATGTAACTTTTCTGTATCTTCATTAGAGTTGTTTTATGTGATTACATTTACGAAAACTAAATACCATTAAGTTTTTCGTACTGAATTTTTTCTGAATTATGTGTTTCTAATTGTGTTTAAATTTAAGCAAATTAATTTCAAGCGTGTTTAATGTTGCATATATGAAGAAAAATATGTATTTAAACTTCTTTTCTGTAGAATTCATACGTTCTTCTAAACAGTAATCATTATTTTAGGGGACACATCATACTGCACAAGTTTAATATTAATGTTACTTATAATAATGGTACACATTAATATTGATAAATCATACATGAATTTAAAGAAGCATATGTATATTAATGTAGTAATAAATATGTCATCGTCGAAACTGATCATGTACTTGATTTTTTATTCTAGAGTAAAAAAGAATGGGTTGTGTCAATAGTCGGACAGATACTAATGATTTACGTCCAAATGAATTTCAAGTGATGAATGTAGATGATTCAGGTAATTTAGTTATTCCTGGACGTTTAGAACTTACTGAAACTGAGATAGTGCTTTATCAACGTGGTAAAGAGCCTGTACAATGGCCTTTGCGTTGTTTACGTCGGTACGGTTATGATGCTGAAATATTTAGTTTTGAATCTGGTAGAAGATGTCCCACGGGACCAGGCATTTATGCCTTTAAATGTCATAAAGCTGCACATATATTTCATTTAGTACAATCAAATATTCAGGTGTGTATTCTTAAGTACATAAAATCTAAACATTTTTAATCGATTTATATAGGATAATTAAATATTTGTATACCTATTAAACTATATTAACCCTTAGCACTCGAGTGGTAACACTGAGACGCCACTGAAAATTGCTGTACCATTATTTAAAATATCGTTTACGTTATTAGATATGTTGGTATCTAATCGATTACTAAACATTTAAGTATTATACGAGGTATTATATCAATTTCTTATCCATCAAATTTAATAAATCATAGAGAATGGAAATAGTTTTAGGTCGGAAGAAGTGTTTAATTTTCGAGTTAATAGCTCCGAGTGCAAAGGGTTAAGTTTTGAAGTACTTAACTACCTTTCGAGCGATAATGCATATATCAAAACAACTTGAATACTTCATTTAAGTTCCTTCTTAGGTTTGTAATAACAGCGGGGACGATGCAATGTCCAGAGAATTTCCAATTGCTTCTCATTCTGGTCCAACAGCAACAAGAGTGACAATACCAGTTGAGCCTAATTATTTGGATCCAATACCAAGTAGAACTAGTAATTGTATGGTTCAGAGACCTGGTCACGCTCAACAAAATGGAATTGGAAGATTAGGTAGTATGGGAAGTAGCACTGGTCTTATATCGCCACAAGGAACCATAGGTTCACCTTCTCCACCTCCCGGGCTGCCACCACCTCCGCCACCTTTTCCTCAACCACATCCGTCCTCGTTGTATGTCAATGAAGAAGTATTGTCACCTTTATCGTTAGAAATGGAACATAATAATAACAAAAGTCCTAGAAGAGCAATACAAAGGTAAAGAAAATTTTTTATCATTCTGTTGCTAATACAGTCGAACCTCGACCACTCAAATCTCAAGGGAAGAACTGAAATCTTCGAGTTATAGAGGTTTCCAGTTGTCGAAGTCTTCGAGTAAGAGAGGTTTACATAGAGAGGTTTAATAATTTGCTGAGTGTAATAGTTTTACGGAAAGAAAAGTTCAATTTTTGAAGACGAGTTATTTATTATGTACACGTAGTAAATATAATCTATTAGGCTCTTACATATTAAAGAAATCTGTGATTTTATGCTGTGTTAATGAATTAACAGATTGTTGATCAACGGTATTTTCAACAGTAACCAAAGCAGAGCATTTTCTTCGATATCGTTGCATCTTTCTATGAAACATTGTGAAATATTTACTGCTGTTCCGGCTTGATTGGCTTCCACGCTTGTGGAAAATAATTCGAGTTAAAGAAAGTTTTATTTCGATATATTGAGGTTTTTAAAGCACAGCGAAAGGGAATGAAGAACATTTTCGTCTTACAGAGGTGTTCGAGTTATCGAGGTTTGACTGTATTATAATACTGTATCATAATATATCGAGTTAATAAATTTGTATTATTTTACAGATCTTGTACAATGAGTAATTCGGTATCTGATAATGGCTCGGTATCATTGGAATTTACGTCTACCTATAGAAATATAAACATTGCTACACAAAATAAATCACCACTTTCGACAACTGCAGCTTACATGAACGTAGACATTATTAATGATATTAGTTCACTTTCTCCAACTCATAGTGTGCCTGAAACAATACAATTTAAAGAAGACAAAAATGAAAATAACGAATCTGGACATGCTTATATGAATATCAGTCCAGGCGAAGAGTGTACAGAATTATTTGTTACAAGAGGACGACCATCGCCTTTGCCATCTATTCAACCGGATGTGGAAGAAGCAACGAGACATTGTTACGCCAACTTGGAAGCAAACGAAATTGAAAGTTTAAGAAAAAGATTTTCTGGTGTATCTGTAGCAGAAAAGTCTCCTTTGACTCCATCGACTCCAACAGGTGGTCCAATTAGAGAAGTAAATTATGCTGTATTAGATCTGGACACAAAGGATGTACCAATCAATTCGTCATTGGAAGGTCCTTCAAATTCATCCGCATCTCCTCCAGAGTCACCGAATAAGTTACAAAAAGGGTATGCTACAATAGATTTTAATAAGACAGTCGCTCTTTCGCATTCTGTCAATCCAAACCTTGTAAATGATAATGAGGGTTCAAGGAAAACGCGTCACAATTCCACGATTAGTGACTTAACCGCACCTTGTAGACGTAGCTCATCTGTAAGCGAATGATCCATTTTATACTTTATAATTATGCTTACATAATGAATAGCATTTTATAGAATGACAATGCGCTTTACGATTTCTTTGAATTCAAACTAATGCAAAGCCAAAGACATCGAGTTAGTTTGCAAATCTTTTATATATGATAATATCGATGATATTGATTATACTAAAATGTGTTCTGTGCGAAGCAGTGTATCTTGATTGAAATACTTTTGTTTTTTTGACATATTTAATAAGAATTATTCTACAATATATTCTTCATATTACCAGTTAGCTTTTAAGTTTTGTAAGATATACAAATGTATATGATGCATCACAGTATTTTTAAAGAATAAGTTTTCTTCAAAGTGTTGTTGAGATGTGATACAGACATAATTAAGAATAAAGTCTTTTTTATGAAGAGTTTAAAACTGAAAAGCCTCAATTCTATTTTTTAGAGAGGAAGTATATATAATATTCTTCAACTCTGATATCAAATATTCTAATCTTATAAGATCATAATATACCTTTTACAGGAAAACCTTTCGAGCCGCTAATTACACTGTCCAACAAATTTCAACTTTTTTTGTGATTTCAATATACTGTTGGGTCCTTCTTATAGAGTTTTTTGCGCTGATTCCGAACCTGGTTTTAATTTTTTTCCTATACGTCCAGTTTTTGAAAATCATGGCTTTGAAAAAAAAACATATTTTTCAACTTTAAACAAATATTGTGATGTTATTATAAAAGATATTGAATTGTTGTTTACAGCAAACGATTCTGTAGACTTTCCTGAATACAGTGATATCCAATATTAATACATTATGATTGTTTAAACATGTTTAAACAATGATTAAAGACGGAGATGCACCACTTTTGCACCAATTTTTGCGGATATTTTCGAATTTATCTCAAAAAATAAGGGTCCAGCGAAAAATTGAACTATACCACGCGAAAGAGCAGACTTTTATCTTGAGAAACCCCCCTGTGAAGTTTGCATGGTCGACGTTTTTACCGAACCAGAAAGCAAAATATCTTCGCCCGACATGCGTTGACGCCAGTGGTGCTCTTCCACTAGCGCGGTCGTTCGTCGGGATACGGCGCGGCGCGCTGCGGTGAAACGGCGCGTGGCTATAAGCGCGCAATTATGTCAGCTTACTTAAATGTAATATTTTATTAAATGTTATACTATTGTTATTTATTATTTATTAGTATATTTATTCTGTATAAATTATTTTTGTATTTTTTAATGTTAGTCTCTCGTTTATAGTATATTTAATACAAAAAATACCTTTTGTAACAAAAAAATAATTTATTCACACACTACACTATTACACTATTTACAATGCTAATAAATATGTGTACACTATTCAGATATAATACACTACTAAAATACATATATTATATACAGAACAACTAAAATACTATAAATAACTATAAATGTTTTTTATGAAGTTTTATACGTAGCAATGCAGATTTGAAATGCTTGACACGACTGATTTCAACAAACACAAAGCCGAAACTGAACTCTGGCATCAGTTTTCTTAAGAACCAACACGATACATATTTTGAAATAAATGACGGTCTACGGACAACGGAATACATACAATGTAAGGAAAGTCTGCAATGCGGTGACTGAAAAATTTTATTTTCAGTAATTGTCGTCTTATCTATGTATTGTAATTATAGTGCCAATGAACACTCGAGATTCTTCCGAGTAAAATAAGTCCAAACACAATATAAACGGGACTATTTTTATTGACTTAAATACATAATTAAAATAGTTTGCTCCATATTAAATCGATATAGTGTATTATATCTGAATAGTGTACACATATATATTAGCATTGTAAATAGTGTAATAGTGTAGTGTGTGAATAAATTATTTTTTTGTTACAAAAGGTATTTTTTGTATTAAATATACTATAAACGAGAGACTAACATTAAAAAATACAAAAATAATTTATACAGAATAAATATACTAATAAATAATAAATAACAATAATATAACATTTAATAAAATATTACATTTAAGTAAGCTGACATAATTGCGCGCTTATAGCCACGCGCCGTTTCACCGCAGCGCGCCGCGCCGTATCCCGACGAACGACCGCGCTAGTGGAAGAGCACCACTGGCGTCAACGCATGTCGGGCGAAGATATTTTGCTTTCTGGTTCGGTAAAAACGTCGACCATGCAAACTTCACAGGGGGGTTTCTCAAGATAAAAGTCTGCTCTTTCGCGTGGTATAGTTCAATTTTTCGCTGGACCCTTATTTTTTGAGATAAATTCGAAAATATCCGCAAAAATTGGTGCAAAAGTGGTGCATCTCCGTCTTTAATCATTGTTTAAACATGTTTAAACAATCATAATGTATTAATATTGGATATCACTGTATTCGGGAAAGTCTACAGAATCTTTTGCTGTAAACAACAATTCAATATCTTTTATAATAACATCGCAATATTTGTTTAAAGTTGAAAAATATGTCTTTTTTTAAAACTCCATTTTCTCAAAAACTGGACGTATAGGAAAAAAATTAAAACCAGATTCGGAATCAGCGCAAAAAACTCTATAAGCAGGACCCAACAGTATATTGAAATCAAATTTGGTGTTGGACAGTGTTATTTTTTCAAATTAGTCTTCGGATCAAATTTATGCACACGTTTTGTATCAACTTCTGTGTTCACTGTAGACTTGTTATAATTATAGTACTAGCCGATCATGTCATAACTCGATTACTATGTAAAATTTGTATAGAAGTATTACAATGCATTTGCCACAGTGTATATTCCACTATCGAGTCTATTAATCATTCCTACAATAATGTATTAGGGAAAATATTTCACGCTGCAATGAATGTGAAACTTATTTTTCATAAAAGAGATATAATAATTACATACTAAGTAAATAATGTAACCTCTTGGAGGTCCACCATACTGGTTAAGTAACTCTATTATTTTCTTATTCATACACACAGAGTTATGCATCATTTCATTTGAAAATGATGTAGTACATAGTTAGATTTTCTGTCCTCTCAAGTCTTCGGTAGTAAAATCTGTTCAAACTGTCTCCGTAACGAAAGCATACAACCATATTTGGTGGGTTACAAAGAGTTAGATTACATGTACATGTATGACATGTATAATTAACATGTATGTTAATTATAATTTGAAAGTGAGTTCTATTTTATGTCTTCATTACGAAACATAATGCTATTCTACATTTGATAATATCAAGAAATGCATGTTCATTGGGATTAACCCACGGATGGTGGTGGAGATCATTTTCGTAGCTATGAGATTGATATTCCTCAAAACCATTTATAGTATTGTTTGCCAATTTTTTCAAACATATTTGTCACGACACTTTCTTTAAAGTTACCAATTCCAATGATTTATTAGAAATTGATTAGTAGAATGATGATGTTTATTCTTTGGCTCAAAATGGACCCAAGTTTTGCCATCCAAGGGTTAAGAAACTCCTTCTAATTTACAAAACGATCAGTTGTATTTGTATTTGTTGCCTGTCCTGGTTCTCTATATTTCAGTACTGTAAAATATTGTTGTAGTTCTTTTTCTCTTTAGATTTATTTACAAATATTGTATGAAATCATTATTTTCTGCAGTGTCAAGAAAACAATATAAAAGACTAACGATCACAGAATACAGTTACTGTATCAGTTGTAAATTTGTAATGTTACATGAAATATTGACAGCTGCATACCAACAGATGCCAACAGATCGTCGACTATTCTCATTTTCTCATGTGATTTTAACTTGCTCAAAGAAAATTACTGTCTGACAGGCAATACATGGTATTAAGATAGTATCGGTGGACAAGGATCATACAGAAATGATTAATTAGGCCACTTTAATGATTTGACTTAATTATGCCTCTAGCGGAGGTAAGCGAACATCAACTGCAGCTCTGTTGCAGTTCAGATTATTCCAAAGAAAGTCTTATTTTATAGCTTTTATTCTATACATACATATGTATAAATCTTATTGTTAGACATACATATGTATAAATCTTATTGTTAGACATGCATATGTATAAATCTTATTGTTAGACATACAGAAGTTTTTCAATACATAGTTTCGGGAATATAGTATAGCTACGGTGTAACTCTAACTTGTTTAGCAACTATAAAGCTAACATAAAAACTTGAAAATAAAATTTACAAGATTGGTCCATGCTATTTTCTAAGCTTTTATATACAGGGTGTACTATATAAAGTGTTATAAGCTGTTTTCTCGGAATCTAATGAAGATATCGAATTAATTTTATTTCTAAATTAAATGGTTAAGAAGGGCTAATATTTTAGTATGTATTACATTTTTTGGGGGAGAAACGGGGGCCCCCAACATTTTTTAAAATGGACAGTATTATACCTCTCATTAAACACAATAGCATTTACTTTAACGTTTTTTTTCATTGCGCATAGTTACAGATTTATAGCGAACAATTGAAATTGTTTTTGCGAATATGTTGTGGGCAAGATAAGCGATCTAAATAGCAGCCTAGCAGCTAGCTATGTAGGGTGTATAAAAAATAATGGTTATCCATTCTATTTAGGGATGAATCTATACCTCTGGATCGGTCGACATTTGTAAGAGAAACTTGCCGCAAAATTGTTTATAGCAAAAAAAATTGTTGTTAAAATTGTTTTTTATATCAACACCCTCCACAGTAATTGTGCAGTCCCACCTCACCGATTTTGATAAAATTTAAATGTGTTGTAAAACTCAACATTCTCAACAACTTTTTTCTATATACTTATCTTTGTTGTATTTAAAGATACGTCAAATGTCTGAAGGACAAAGTTGAATGGTAAAATGAGGCTCATAAGATACCAACAGAATTTTTTTTCATGTAATTTTTTTATGAGAAACTCTAAAACAGTAATGGTATTTTAGAGTTTTTTAAATTGAAATATCTCCTGAACTACTAACTTTTCGACATACATAGGTTAGTACTTTTTTATAACGAATGTCCAGCTGCATCGATTGATGTATTAAAAAATACCTCATTCCATTTGAAAAAATGAAGGTGACCTTGAAATCTCATAAAAAAAATGACATGAAAAAAAAATTTTGTTGGTATCTTATTAGCCCCATTTTACCATTCAACTTTGTCCTTCAGACATTTGACGTATCTTTAAAAACAACAAAGATATTCAAGGTGGTCAAGTTAGCTGGGACACCCTGTATATGTGCCTTTTTTTCTATGCATGTTCACCGATTACGCCGAGATGAATGGACCAATCAAGACAAAACCTTCTGCATTTTGTAGGGTATGTCTCCCGATTGGTCCCTTGAAAACAAATTTTGCATTTTCTCATTGTTTGCGGTTTTTATTGCAAATAACCAATAAGACCAAAAAACCATCCTACGGTGTTCTACACATTCTGCTCTTTCCACTAAAAAGTGCGAAATAAAAAATTTTATAAAAAAAGAATTAAACCTATTTCAAAAAAATGCACTAAAAAGTATGAAATAATTTCCATTTAATTTATGTGAATACACACGACTAGCGAACTAGCCGATCTAACATCTTAAAAAAATTCAAGTCCTTTGGACCAATTTCTGAAAAGTTATGCGATTTTTAAGGGTGTCCACTTATTATTGCCGCTGACTGTATATGTCACAGCACCTATATTTATATTTGAATTAAAATTATCTTCAAATTTCAAATGAAGAATATAAAAAAATGTTATCTAAATCGATTGATATATGCGTATTTATTTCTCTTACAAAAATAGTATTACAAAAGAATTAATTAAACATAATGTGTGTATAAACACATACAGTAACATATAATACTTAAATCAATAATGTTCATCCTTTCAAAACGCATATTTTAGTATTACACAGTCTTTAAAGTGTAGTTTTATCCACAGCCAGAAATTATAGAATCATTTGTGCAGTTTTAACGATTTCTGCCGAGTTTCAAATGATTGAATACCAGACAGTATTGAGCAACGAACAAATACTATTTAGTGTTTGTTAATACAATAACAGTGGCCAAACTAAATGGCAATATATATATGTTTGTGTGTAGTAAAATCTCACACGTAATGTTCAATTTTGTAGATATTATAACACCACAAAATCTTCATGTCGTTCCAACAAGTTTTATCAATTGCAGTGACTTTTTGTAAAAAATAAGTATATCGACACTAACGATTTTCAATACCTGAAAAAGAATTATACTATTTTCCTATGCAACATACTTTAACACCTAAACTTAACAACGAAGAAAGATGTAAAAAAAATTAACAAACTTTGAGCTAATCTTCTCTAAATTTTCTAAATTGTAGTATTGGAATTTATACACATTTGTGAAATGCTTTTAATGTAATTCAGAGTTATAAAAAATTCAACACGAAGAATCATTAATTATCAACAACGTTTTAACACGTTAATTATTATACTGATATCTATAAAATTACTGTAAGGATAAAATACGTTCCCTTAAAAATTTGGAAGTGTATATATAAGCTAATATTTGAAACAGAACTTATGTTATGATTTTATTGAATTTTATTAATCCTACCTTTTTTTTTTATCGATTGTTTTACGTCGCTTCTTCAACTGCTATGGTTATTAAGCGATTAATCCTACCTAAATGTGTTTCATTTAATATCGTACATAGAAATTAATTTTACAGTTTCGAGCAAAACTTCTGATACCAATATACAATTGAAACATTGTTATCCATGCGAGTCTCTAAATTTTGTATCATTTCCATGGATGATTTTTTTCAATGGAGTTCACTGAACATTAAAATTGATTTTTATAGAATATAAAAAAATGAGTACCGATTAATTCTGCTAAAATTAAGCGTTTCTCTCAATAAAACAGTATAGAGAAATGATCAGGCAGCGAGTTGACGACGTCTACTTAATTCATGATCTATTAAAACGGAAATATCAGGATGACGATGTAGAGTAGTGGTGCAATAATGTACCGTCTGACTTGGATCAGCACCTGCTTTTAACAACAGCTTTACCGCATTAACGAAACCACTTTCCGCAGCTACTTGGAGAGCAGTTAAACCTTCACTATTAAGTTTTTCTAATTGTGCAAGAGGGGATGTAACTAATAAAGAAACTATTTGATGGAATCCCCTCGCGGAAGCTAAATGTAACGGCGTATTGCCACCGGCATCTTGTACACTAGGATCTTCTCCTTGTTCTAATAATCTTGCCACCATGTCGGGATAATTCTTTCTACAGGCAATGTGTAATGGTGTTTCACCATAACGTGACATAATACCAGTCAATGTGTGTGGTACAAGTAAAAGCGCTGTGTTTAAAGCACCACACTCGAGGCATTCGTGTAAGGGAGTTTCTCCACGATCATTCTTCAACGATGGATCAGCGCCAGCAGCTAATAGAATTCCAATTAACGACTCAATTTCTGTTCTATGATTGTTATCTGTAAGAAAAAAGTTGTACTTTAATGAAATAACTTATAAAAATAGAAAAAGAAAATTTATAATAAAAAATTTTAACGATGATCCTTGCCGTAAATTGTGTAAGCATCGGAAAATCGTACATAGAAAATATTCAAGTTCGTTGATTTGTATAGAAAAATAAAATAGATTGGAAAGAACTTGAATTCTTGTATGAACGTGCCACAAAAGACGACTACTTATTTTATAGATATAAATAAGAGTCAAAGAGTTTTTAATATATAATTGTGTCTACTTTAGTTGTTGTTACGAATGTTAGATATTAGAAAATTATAAAAAGAGAACATGCATTTGACTTTTTTACTTTGAGGTGATTCATACTAATGTGTCTGATTGTTGCAATATGTAACATTTGTACGTTCAAGAGATTAAAAGAAAAGATTGTAGTAGTTGTAAATTTGGTACCCCTATAATTTAGCAACATTCCTGTTTGTTGCAAAAATTGTTCAATTTTCTTGCTTACACAAGTTAGGAGTGAAAATACAGAATTTAAAACGATACATTTTCTAATTGCATCAGTGACTATACCGAATATTGTTGAGGAGGCCAAAATATGAAGTGCGCTACGGCCTTGATGATCTTTTGCGTTAACAGGACCAGCGCGTGCTAATAAATCGAGAGTTTTTAGAGCCGCCTCAAAATTGTGATGAAGGTTTTTCGACCCTTGTGCATGCGCTAACTGCCGCGTTAATATGTGTAACGCGGTCAATCCACCGCCAGCTTCTTTGACGCCCGACGGACAACCATACTTCAACAGTTCTCCTACAAATTGCAATACATTTCCTGGGCCACCATTTAAGATTACTCTGTGAAGAGCCGTCTCGCCGCGAGGGGAACGAACAGCTGGATCGCATCCGTTTGCAAGCAGTAAACTATAAAACCATAAATTTTCATTTACCATATTTCATTTGTTCGATTTTTATAGTGGAAATCTTCTGTTTTTTTTCTGAATTAAACAATAAGTAAACTAAATAAATAATGATTTCGCGCTACAACGACATATCGGAGAAAGCTGCAGTTATTTTTGTATTTTATATTTTTCTTTTTTAAATTAACATGTGCATATATAAATAGATTGTTTTGCTTTTGTTATCGACGCGTCGATGTTTCTCCGCGTGTAAATTTCTAAAGTAAGATCCAGAGATTCTTTCGAGAAGAGTACGCCTTTGAACATCTGGTTACAATATGTTGAGAAAAGTATATGTACCAAAGTGTGGAAGCAAGGATGGTTTCCACAAATGTTCAGATGTTTTATTTCAATAGAAGATTTAGTGTGAAAAATTTACGAATATTTCATGGCTATAATATCTGACCACATTGACATTCGAATATTTTTCGTAACGTTTTAAAACTATACTTACTGAAATTAAGAAACCAAAATTAAAATTCAACAATGGATCTTATTTGGATTTTATAAAATATGGATATTATGTTATCTTTTATTAAAAACTCCAAAATTTTAATATAGTACAAATATTAAAGTCTATGGCTGTTTGAACATAATCTAATAGCTATACTTTATGCATTTATGGCATCTGAAAATTTTCAAAAAACGCTGGAATCTAAAATTTGCTAGGATTTGTTACGATTTTCAGTTATTCCAGATCTACAAAGGCTACTACCACTGAAAATAAGATTTTATTTAATTCCACTTTCTTAAAATTTATGGTTATAACAATAACAATTTGATGGAATTAAAAAATTTTAAATATTAGTATAAAATATTAATAAACACGCAAGAGATACTTCTTCCTTTTAAAATAAACTGCAATGACTTTCTAAATTAATCTGAATAATAAATATACATGCAGAAAATATTTCGAAAACAATCAAATAATCACCAAGTTTTTCAACAGTGTGTATAGTATAAGTAGATGTATTTATACATATAAGTTTAACATTTGCGATTGTTTAAGTACTTTGTTTTAAAGAGACTCGTTAAACGAATGGTTTGTTAGACGAAATAATATTCTATAGTACAAGTATATATTTGACAATTGAAATTTCTTACCCGAGGACAGGCAAACAATGATTGGTAGCGGCCACTAATAAGGGCGGATCACCTGAAACATTCCAATCCGGTTCGTCCAGATTTTGTATAGAGTCCCTTGCGAGAAGCGCCGCGATGCACTTAGCGTCTCCGGCACGCACAGCCTCGTGGAAATTCAGTTCACTTTCTGGGTCGTATACTTCTTCAGAAATATTTTGAAAATCCGCTTCCTTTAACAAGCCATTCGGAATATCAGGATTATTTGAAATATTCGTACTTTTCGTAACACTTTTAATACAGTCTTCTAATTCTTCCATTTTAAAATTATTCTTTGTGGGGGAATCATTTCCACGTGTTTCTAAGATTGTATTTTCCGTATAACTTTTACTAAGATGATTGAAGATCGCATTGAGTCTTGGCGATATGATCGTATCGAAAGGTTTCACGACAATTGATTCACCATCGAAAGACACATCAATATGTTCCATGTCAGCTGTGCTTAGAAGCAAATCGCTTTCGACCAGTTTAAATACAGTATCTTCGTTTTCCTCGACAACTTTCGTCATTTCGGAAGACGTCTCACATTCCAGGATAGCTCCATCGTCTTCTTTGTCAAGAATTGGAGTATTAATCGGTGTAGAAAGCGGCGATTTTTCCTGATCGACGGAGATTTCCTTTCGATCTTGGCCACCTGTTACAAGATTGATCTTTTCCACAGAACCAATTTCGGTATTTTCCTCGTTCGCCGTTTGCTCTTTCTTGTTGCACAGTGTTTCATTATTAACTGTTGTGCTCATCTTCTTTTCTGCGTGTTGTTCCTGGGTTATGAGATCGTTCGTATAAGCAGCAGTCATCGTAGCGATTGTTGCTCGCCTTTTAATTGAGCTTGATTCTCTAGTAATTGGCTCGATGCCTCTTAACAACCTCACACCGTGATCTATCTTTATTTATTTTAATACACCTGCTTGTTCATTCCTTTCCTTGCGGCATGCCGATTCTCAATCATTTAAGTGAGACATAAACTGGACGCGTACTCGAAATATCTGTGCGTGATTACAAACGTATAAACGACCCATAAACGAACTGACGAATCAAGAATACGTGACTGAAAACCAAATGAGTCTGCTCAAGTCTGCTTACGAAGCGTCGTGTTCAGTCGTTGCAGTTGCAGATTTCTATGCTTCCCCTCTCCTTAACTTCCCCACTCTTACTTCTTACCCCACTTCTTGACACCCTCCTGTGGTGTGTCACACACAGTCACACACTTCACCTTCACCACGGTCTTTGCCTCACTAAACTCTTGGACTCTTGGCTTTCCTATACACATACTATACCTATGCCAGGTCTATTAGTATATGTGGTCTAAGATTGTATATTGTATGTATTTAGATCTGACAGTTTCAAAATTTCAAACTGTGTCCGAACAACTCGTCAATATAATTTAATCAAATATTATAATTAGACTGCGGATGTTTATGCAATTTTCAATTTTTGTAGACAAATTTGAAGGAAGTGGGATCAAATGTAATTTTATTTCCATGAATAAAGTTTTCAATGATTTTAATTATTATTTATCATTCTTATAATTTTATATCTGATAAAGGCATTCAAAAGCGCATCAGTTACTACAATAAAAAGTAACATATATGTATGCATAAATCTGTTTTTAATTAAAAATTTTTCTTTAATTTCCTGTATTTAAGATATATTATTTGTTGTACCTAAACAATAAATATAGACGATCAATGTATAAATATAAAATACATGAATATAGAATGTACGTGTTTCTTATAATTATATATGTATGCATATATACATATATGACATAAAGAACATTATTATTGATAAACATAAAAAACATTAAGATTGTTTCATATATGTGTATAAAAATGTGCAGGTACTAATACACGTCTCGAAGAGCTCATGACTAGACTGTGGATTTATGACATTTATGACTAAAATGAGCAGGTGTAATTTAAAATAGCAAAAATATTAGAAAAATGTAAACGTACTATTGTATATTATTTTCAACCTACTAAACATAATAGGGAAGAAAATAAATTTCTATTTCACTCCAGTGTGTTGCGATTCAGGTAAGAAATTTTCATTTTGCATAAAGATCCGCAGTCTACTCATGACATTCAAACTGACACCAAAAATTAAGCTGACAGGAATTGTTGTATATATGGCATACGGCATACGTCGCGTTACATGTTCTTCCTTTTCAACAGTGATCCTTTGGTCGTATAACTCTTTACCCCGCATATCCCCTCGCTTCCCTCCTACTGATCGAAACATGTATAGGTGACGATTCTTAGGAATGTAAGCATTTCTTGCATACGTTGCATGTTGCATGTGGTAACTCGCAGAAGCCGAAAACGTATGATATCAATGAAATTAAAAATTGCCAACTTTTATGAAAATCTGAATATGAACAATTTTTTTTTACTGCACAAATTTAAAATAGTGAAAACACGCGACATCATTTACTCTACTTCTGTGTCGTATTTATAGTGAGATTTTTATATTTTCTGACAATTTTACGTATATTAAACATTAAACAAATTTTTGACTGTCTGTAACATTTGCAAACATCACATTATGGGAAAGGTTTGTGAATGTTACTGATAGTCAAAAATGTGTTGATGTATGAAATGATATATATGTATGTGTTTGTGTGGATAAAACCATATAAATAAGTCGTGTATCAAACAACGGGCATGTTTGTACAAACCATGGATATGGGAATACAGGGATGGAGATTGGAGACATGTGGAGATGGAGCCAGTGATGGTACGTAAGGGAGTCTTTTCCAACGGATGACGCTCGCGCGTGAACACTCACACACCGCTAGACCACGTATACGTACGCGAGAATTGCAAGGGTCCGGGATTCCACTTCTGATTTTTCGATAACGCAAAGACGGTGTTTTTCAGTAGTAGAAATCGCTACATGAAAGATCAATCTAGGGCACTGTTTTCCTCAAAAGTCCTTCTTTTACGTTTCCGAGCAATGGTTTTGCAATATTTGGCTGCATGTTGCCCGTCAGACGACACTGCAATCACGCCGGCGTACTAACTAGCCTCTCCGACGGGCAACATGCAGCCTAATATTGCAAAACCATTGCTCGGAAACGTAAAAGAAGGACTTTTGAGACAAACAGCGCCCTAGATTGATCTTTCATCTAGCGATTTTGACTACTAAAAAACCCCGTCTTTGCATTATCGAAAAATCAGAAGTGGAATCACGGATCCTTGCAATCCTCGCGTACGTATATGTGGTATAGCGGTGTGTGAGTGTTCACTGGTGTTCACGCGCGAGCGTCGTCTGTTGGAAAAGACTACCGTAACAGTGATGGTACGTAAGGCGCTTTTTTCGCGCATGCGCGAGTTTCGTCAGGAACGTATCTACGTCCAATGTTTGTGGGGAACTGTGGCGGCTTTGGCGATGCCCTACGGCAGGGGCGGCCAAAGTACCCGATCTTCGTACTTGACTGAGGCTAGAATCGTTGCGCATGCGCGAGTTTCGTCAGGAACGTATCTACGTCCGAAGTTTGTGGGGAACTTGAACAGCGGCTGACTGCTCCTTGCCCCTTCCACTATTCCATTCCAGCACCGTGCGCACGCGCACGCTCCATGGTCCCCATCGCGCACGTGCAACGTGTCTCCCATTCGCCCCACTCATTCCCCGTCATCTGAGAGGGGGTACATCATTTCACCGTGACTCCCCTCATCTGGCTACACTGTGCCGTGCGCGAGTCACTGATTATCAGTGGCGCGAGTTTAGAAGAATACTCATTTTCTGTACATTATATCCAGTGCCCAACTATTTGTTTAGCCGTTAGCGCATCTCAAAAGGGCTGCGCTGGAGTCGAATAGCGCTTTATAGCAAGATTTGAAATATTGTCGTAAGACGATGACACAATGAAACATGAATTAAAAAATTTACAAACAATTTTTATCATTGTAAATATAAATAGATATGAATAAAATTCTTTCAATTGAATTTGAAAACAAATAATGTAATTATTTCTAAATGCAAACTAAAATAAAACCTACTTGGTGTTGGCGTTTTATTTAAAAAATGGTAAATTATATATAGTTACATACAGGTTTTAAAAAAATTTGATAGTCAATAAAATAATCATTTTTAGTAATCATATTCTCACAAATATACAATAATATACAAATTGACTATAATAGACTGACACATTTATACTGTAGGTTGAGTAAATATACACAATGTTTTTAACATTTTTATATATCATTCACCTGCACTTGTCATTCATTTAATTTTGATTTTAAAAAATATGATTAATAAATTATTGTGATTTTTCAATAGAAATTCTCATACAGATACTTCTAACGATTAAAATTCTTTTTATGCAGTGCTGTTAACTAGTTTTAATGTATTTTTATTCTCTTAATGAAATGAAAGATTGAAATGTCAATATAACATTAATGTTTGTAATGACTATTATATTTAAAAGCATATACTCGAACGAAGGAAGATCGTAAGTATAATTATATTAACAAAATTTGATAAACAACATAACATTATGGAAGAAAATACAAATGCATGTGTATTTATTGAATTACAATACATTTTTAAGTCTTTAACAACACTGCTTTTGTGGCACAGGTACATGTAACTTAAGAAGATACAAATACATTATTACAAACTTATGACAAAAAAAAAATCACTTTCGTCTATACAATGTACTTTGTTAAGTAAGTATATATATATACATTAACTGGTTGAGTTTGATGTAATTATATCTGTATGTGCATGGGCTCGAATTGAAAGAAACTATATTAAATTATAAAGAAACATAATGAGATATGAAACATAAACCTAAGAGACTGATTTTGAAACGTGTGCTTTTTAATTATTTCGCGTATAAAACTTACGAATGGATTGAAAGGTCATTCCTTTCAGTTATACTATACACTCATTCTGTTTGATACTAATTTTTAATTATAATAAAAAGACGTAAGCCATTCGATATATACGCATATAATTTTATAATTATATATAAGCAGTTGATAATTCAATACTGGTCTGTTGAGAGTTGAGAGTGTGAGACAACAGCATACGAATCAAAATCATTTTTACACACATTTTGCTACGTTTCATTATATTATGCCGAAATATACTATATTTTTTCTATATTTCCGGCAATATTCGTGAATTTTACATTCGTATTATAATTTCATATTAATAGAATCATTTACATCATTTTTGCTAATATATCGAACAAAACGAATGATTAAAAAATTGATTAGAATCTTATGTACATTATTATGATATTAGCAAGTCAACTCTACTGTGTAACTCTTATGAAGTATGATTTTCCGTAGTTATTTTGCAAACTCGGATAATGATTCAAGGTCTGATGAAATATATATCTAATTTAATATTCAGATCTCATGTGTGATCACCATGAGGAGTAATTATGAAATACTTACACCTCCACAGAACTTATTACTTTGCGGGAGTAGCAATCCTTTTGCTAATTTCTATGAGCGACATCTCCCAGTTCTAATGAAATTATATGTCTAAGAGGAAGCAGTGTAATTTCTGTAACTAATACCTCAACTGTTCATAACATATTTGTTCGCCGTACAATTAGTTTTAAAAAACCTTATATTAGTAATATAATTTGTTATTTAACAAATTATAATTATAAAGCAGTCTTACAAAAATGGGTGTATTACACATCTGAGACATTGCTAGAAATTTGTCCTTCTTACAGGAACATCAAGAGTATATTATTATAAAATCTAAATAAACAAATTGAGAATAATACTTAATTATACACCTTTTTAGTTCCATAACTCGCCGATGGATTCCATTGTCAAGGAATAACAACTACGGTCGCAATAAAAACTCAATTCTACTATGACGATGGACCTCTTTTTCTTTTGTTACTGTCTATTTTTTGTAGGATTTCTTATTTCCCAGTCCTGCGGATTAAAATTCATAATGATGAATACGTTCTTGTATAAAATTGAATGCGTAATAATCGAGAAATATCAGAATCTACTTACGTTTTAGTTTCGCTCGGGAACGCGTCAAACGAGGTGATGATTTAGGTGAAGACGCGGACGACGTTGAAGATTTCTTTCTGAGTTGAACTATTTGCTCCATAGCTGGAGTCATCCATTTTGCTTTAAGGTCGCTAGATGCAAAAATAAAAAATTATTTATTTCAGAAAGTTCGATTATAGCTTATCGAAATATTTCGTGAAATTAATATCATACTTACTCCGTAGATTTTGATAATGATTTCTGTCGAAATGAGCCTGACTGTTTCTCTTTCATCCTCTGTATCACGTTCAGCATGGCGTATGTGGGTAATGATGGGGGCGGTGGTGATGGTGGCGGTGTAAGCGGTGAAGGTGGCGGCTGTATAGTAAGTTTTGCTAGTTTATCTGGATGTAATGCTAATACTGCTTCCCAACTAAATTCTTTCCTTTCTACAGGGTTTATTTTAGGTTGCGTATTTCGTGTAACGCGAATCTACAAATAATAATATCCATTATTATTATCATTATTTGAGCTAATATAAAAACTTAGACGTTCTTAAAAACGAAATTTAGCATTAAACCATTAAATTTAGCATTTACCTCGCCGTTGACTGGCCTACAGGGTTTTCTTTCTCTCAAATATGGTCGTTTGAAAGACATAGGAAAAGGAATATTCTCGTTCGATTCTTTTACATGATACAAGCATGTAGGAACATCGTTTTTCTGGTTAGAACCAGTTTGAAACAGATTACGCAAATAGGAATAATTGGGTTTCGTTTCAAATCCTAATTCGGTAATATACTTCATGTATTCCACAACGGCAGCTGAAAAAAGATATATTAGTATTCGGGTTACATTTTTTAAAAAGGAGAGAAATATTTTTCGATTGTTTATGGAAAAATTTTCATACTTACAAGGTGGAGGTTTTTTCTTGGAAGGAAAACATTTGTCCATAAATAACGGTAGATTTGAAAGTAAGACTTCTTTCTGTGCGTGAACATCGTCTGGATCCAACATTGATGGTACAGTGTCATTTTCTTTTTCCCATGGTAATCTACCGCACAACCATTGCAATATATTGTATCCTAATGTTTCTAGATCTCCTCTTCTCGAATGTGCTGAAATAATATACATTTGATACGAAGTAGTATGGTACATCGTTAGTACGTTCATATAGTATTTATAAGACCTACTTCCATGATGCGCATCTCGTGATGTAAATTCTAATGTTCCTTCGTGTGCCCTTCTTTCATCGTGAACAAATGGCTTATGAATGCCTGATCCGTTACGAAAACGATAGGCTAAACCATAGTCAACTAAATATGCCCGCGACAGTTTTGGATTTTCAGATTCTTTACAGAAAGATAATAAAATATTTGATCCCTTAATATCTGCATGAGCATATCCTCGACTATGAATATATTCAAGTGCGTCTAACTACAGAAATGAAATAGTTAAATTAATTAAATCAGTTCAACTAAATTCCAACATTTCACTTTGTTAACACTAGGTTTACGGGACGTGTCAAAACGACACGTTCTAATATTTTTATGAAATTCATGAGGAGTTATTCAACAAATATATATTTATAGATAAAATGACTAAAAATTTCGACGAAGTCTCGTTATTTTTATGAAGCAACGTAAAACAGTCAGTTTTGGTGCTCCGTAAATCTAGCGTTAATAATTCATTTTGTTAACAATTGAATACCATTTGAAGAGTTAGCCTATTAACAAGTTTAATTGGTAATTTTCGTCCATTCGATAGAAACAATTTCCCGATATCTACACCGTATCTTGGAATTACTAGAAATCTGTATTTTTGACCTTCGTATGTATGAGAGCCTGATCCTTCGTACGTTGGAACACCTATTTGTCTTTTCCCTTGCGATTTACACCAATTTTCAACTGTAACGCAAAATAAAGAGATATAAATGAAACACAGTTTACATTATTCTACATAAATATTGCATATACAAGACAATGACTTACTCATTTCTTTACGAGCTGCTCTTATATAAAAATTCATTTCGACGAACAATGGTCCATTATTATGTGGTTCAATCTTTATCACATACGTTGCATTCTGCGTTACCGGAGCAGCTATATTTTTCGATGCTGCAACGAAAAACGTGGAAAAATTTGGCAATGCGAGCAAATACACCGTTGTGGAAATACGAGCAATGTTATGGACATCACATTTTAGAAATAATATTCAAGAAATATGTATGTAAAGTAACAAACATGTAAAAAAATGTTATAGTGACTACTTGTAACTTTTAATAAAAAAATATGTACTCGCGAAAAGACACTACCTAAATATATATCGCCGAATCCACCATATCCTATCGTTTGTCCTAATTTCCATTTGTTTTGGGTGATATCTGTTAATATTTCCCCTTCTGGTAATTGTTCGGGTAACTTACAACCAGAGGCTGCAACTCTTTTTGCAGGAATTTCTTCAGCTCGTCTTGGCGCCATTGTCACTATTGCGTACATGAAACATAATATGTTTTTTGAAAGTTTATTATTCTTTATATTCAGAATAAAGTAAGGGCTAGAAAATCATTTTTAAAAATTCAGTTATATTATTTGATCGTAATGCTTTATAGTTTACTTTCTGCGTTACCTGCAACGTTATATGTGTATACTATATAAAAATATATGAACAAACGCATCGTTCGTTCCTCGATCACATCGGATGAAAGTATATTTAAATGAGAAAGCGAAAGCATGGTAGATGTCAAGAAATTTTGTAAACGATGTAAAGGTTTATATGTATTCGCAATTAATAATTACATACTTTCTTTTTTTTCAATATATATATGTCCAAAAAATATAATTGTACGTTTTGTATGTATAAATTCGTAGTTCACTAATATCGCAGTTACATATTATATTACGAAATTATATGGTAATCAAACATGTTAACTACAATGCAACAACAAATAAGAAAATATAAAAACATAGAGTATAATAGAATTTACTTACATGATGAATTTCAATAAACATTTATTTCCCTACTAAAATAGTTCCTCAAATTCATTTCACGCTCGATTATTTAACGCACTGTAAACATTAACTGCTCTCATATCAGTGACCGGTATAATACAATAGTAAATGTATTATTTAAATTTTTTTAAATGGGGTTATCTAATAGATATAAATTATGCGGACATTATTGCAGAAACTGTTCACATCATTTTTTATATTTTCACAGTAATTTACGTACAGTTCACAATAATGTTTTTTTAAAATACAGTTTTGTTTTTCATCCGATCAAACTATACTAAAAAATCTAATTTTCAGTATTCCATATACCACTGTCAACCAAAATAGTGAACTATATAGTAATAAAAAGCGTAAAATATTGTCTTATTCTAGGTCTTATATCTTAAAAAACGGTTTAGATGACACTGTACATAGTATAACTGATTGTTTTACATATCGGTGTACTCGATAGTTTACAATTTACAATATTACTTTGTTGTATTTTGAAATTCTATCAATCCCCCATGAAATTCACTTCATTCTCACACTGCCATTTCAACGAACTGATGGGTTCAACGGAATACCGAATGCCGAGCCGAGCAAGTGCACACAGCAGAGGGCGTTCTATTTACACTTTCAAATATACAATCTTCAGAAGCATAATTCGACGTTTGGATCTTTTCTTTGCAATGTGTTCCTTCTCGAATAATTCGTTTATTATACTGTATTATACTTCATTTCATCTGGTTGTGCTACAATCGATGCGATAAGTGATCAAATTTTAGAGATGTTTACATGGATATAACTTTCCATTGGAGCCATATTATGTTTGGATGCAATTGATGATCTCGTAAAGAGATAATTTATATTTACATATTTCATGTATATTCTCTTTGTAAAAAATATTGCAATTTTTCACAAGTCATTAATATGGTAACATTATTTAACGATTTTTAGTATGTCATATTACAATTACTTTTCATGTAATTTTCATGGATATAGGAATATAGGAATTCGGAATGGAGAATGTTGCGTGGTGGGCAGGGGTGGGCAAATTTTTAGGGGGACGAGGTAGGATTTACGCCTAATTTTCATTGGCTGTGTCCAGCGCAAGCGCAGTACGTCATTATGTATGCAGCGCCACTACTGATATACCCTGACAACTGACAACTGCTGACAACCAGGCCTACCATGAGTAGATTCTGAATAATGGAACCACGCCCGTCAAGTTTCTTTTTGTGAATTTCAATATTTTTCTGACTCGCTGCAAATATTTATTTCGTAAATATTTCAAGTAGACATGGCAAAAGGTATTACAAGACCCTATTGTCACACCTTGGAGAACAATGGAATAGAATATACAATGAGTCTCGTTGGTTCGTTCACAGTGTAGTGAGAGAGAGAGAGAGAGAGAGAGAGAGAGAGAGAGAGAGAGAGAGACTATTCGTTCATTGATTCACAGATGCATAACGCATTCGTAAAGAATGTTTAGTTTTGGATCCGGTGTTTAGTGTCATCCAGTGTCATCAACGGAGGACATATCATAAAAATCGTATTACCATCTTACACAATTTACAATGATACTGTTGTCGTTGCTTTTTTATTTTTGTACACGTGTACTTAGTCAAAAATACGAGGGTTGTTTTATAAGTTCTGCGTCGGATCCCGATCTACCAACCCTTATATTAAGTCATGCTAGTGTGCCAGCGGAATGTATTAAAGAATGTCGATCACGTTATTATATGTAAGTATTAAAAGTAATATAATTTCATCTGTTAATAATAAATAAAACGATAACACAGACACATTTTATACACACTTTCTCAGGTTTGCCGGATTAATGAACGGTCAACAATGTTATTGCGGTAGTAATTACGGAAGGAAAGGTATGTCTACCTCTTGCGTTCTTCATTGTACCACGGATCGAAATAATTATTGCGGTAGCCAAGAAGCGATGAGTATATATTCTACAGGGCAGAAAGGTATCTTTATTATTAAGTGTTACTATAAAAGATCGATTAACATATTGTATCTGTGATTTTAATATAATTGTAACCTGAACATTTCAGGTCCTAGTCCGCCGAGAAGTGCACAGATAGTTCGCAGTAAACCTACTAGCTTGGAAATTACATGGGAACCACCCAATATATTTAACGGAAATATTATATTTTACACTTTGAGAGCAACAGTTATTCAGACACACGCTTCCGATTTGTTACCGACAGTAGAAAGTCAAGTACAAGGAGAAGCTTCGAACAATACTATTTTACAAGGTTTACAGCCTGGGACGAAATACAACGTGTCCATCGTTGCTACAAATACTCAAGGGAGTAGCGAGTCTGCCTATACTTCAGGCTGGACGCTAATAGCTCCACCTAATAAACCAGCTATTCCAAAAGTAATAGAACAAAAGGGCACTACTATGATTGTTTTACTCTCGGAAGGGAGTAGCGATTACGGGCCTGTCAGCGCGTACCGAGTACTTGTCGTTCAGCCTGGTATAATACCTCCGTTAGGACCGAATGTTACATACTATAATTATGAAAAATCAATGGAGAAAGGGCTAGGATATTATATTACAGCAGAATTTATATCCTCCGACTTTTACAAATACAAAACGTTTACAGTCGGAGATGGTCAAATGATTGGGGGATATTATAATGCACCATTGAATGCTCAAGTTGTTCCGCGACTAGGTTTGGCAGTGATTTCTAGATTTCAGAGGGAAGAACAATTTGCTTATTCCGACCTAGTCACCGATATGAAAAATTATAGCGAGAACAAGAAGAACGAAATGGATGCCATAACGATTGTTCTTTGCGTTGCGATTAGTGTTCTAGGAGCGCTGTTAGTTGGGTCAGTAGTATTATACTTCGCTTTACGACGACGCCATGAGAAATTTCGTATGACGAAACTTTCGGAACAGCAAGAACTTACGTTGCAAGGACCGCTGTACGAAGTTGATAATATAGCGTACATTCCAGATGATGTACCTGAAAGGGCTAATCATTATCAAGAACTAAAGAATAAAGTGTGGACTATACCGCAAAATGTATTAACAATTAACGACACTGTAATACGTAGAGGAAGATTCGGTACTGTCCACACAGGCACAATTGAGAAGGATGGTGCATTTTCTTCCGTAGCTATTCATAATATAGCGGATAAATTGTTGAAAACATCCGATAAAAAAAGAATGTTAAGAGAATTAGATGTTTGTATCAGAGCATCTCCAATGAAATACCTTGCAGATCTCGTAGGAACTTGCGAAACGCAAGACACCTTGTACGTTGTACTCGAACTACCTGTTCAGACATTGAAGAGCCGATTGATAGCTGCTAGATCTGGAAATATGTTTCCAGTTAATCAGATACTGCCTATAGGATCGATGATAGCGTCAGCTTTGCAGCATCTCGAGCATTGTAAAATTGTACACGAGCATCTATGCGCGCGAAGCATAGGTATTTGCAATGATTGGACACCTAAAGTAATGGGTCACGGAATCTCGAAATACGCATTGGAAGAAATGAAATACACTCGATGGACAGCTGTTGAATGCCTTGGTAATAAGAAGAAACACATATCGAGCGTTGTTTGGGCGTTCGGTGTGCTTTTATGGGAAATGCTCAGCATGGGTGGCACACCGTATTCTAATTTAACGCTTGACAGCGAAGTAGAAGAAGCAATTCAACAAGGAACTAGATTACCTCAATTAATAGATACTCCCGATCCATTTTACGAAGTGATGTCATCTTGCTGGCATACGGATAGCAGAGAAAGACCAACATTTTCAGAACTTACAAGATTGGTAAATACTATATTATCACTGATTGTTTTATATCAAACGTTAAATATCCTTTTATCAATACATGTTTAATTATGTTTTGTATTTTAGGACACCTTAAGCATTTGCCCCATCGCTTCGATTACGGAACCATATATTCCAGAGTTAGAATTATACTAACTTCGTTGGTGAGAGCAAGTGCTCATATTTTTATAAGATTTACGTAATATTTATTAAGTGTTGTACATATAGTTCTATATTTACAGTACTTTTAAACATTATCATCGTTTACTTTATGCAGTTACCATATTTTTTTTACAACATTTTATATTTTTATATTTATTTTAAAAATGAACTGTGTATTACAAGTATTACTAATATATATATATATAATACCATCCGTCCACAAAATTTAGAATAAGGCTAAAAAGAATAGATTTTTTTGCGAAATATAATTTTCTACTTTGAAAAAAGATGAAACAGTGATAATATAGCTAGAATTAAATTTTTCAAGCTCATAAAATGATTATGATGCAGCAAAGTACTTATCAACTTAAAAGCTATTATTATTATTATACAATGATCTATCGGGTTATTATTTTACGTATTTTTATTAAATTGTATGTGCCTTTTTTGCCTAGTCTGACTTATTTTTAATAATGCATATCAAAAATTATACATATATATATGCATACATAATCATTCCTTCAATTCATAAAATGTCTACAAGATGGTAATGAATTTATATATTTATTAGACATTTTGCTAAGAAATTATGTGTAAGTAAGAGAATAAAACGATCTCAAACTTTATACGTGTACATAATACATTGACTATCAGTATTCATTGTAAATTTGATTTATATCGTTTATCTTAAACTTAAGTTTAGCTGTGCGTGTTCTGTATGTGTTTATAAAAAGTTTTAATATTGTGTAATGTATTTGCATTTAACTTTGTACTCGGTGTTAAAGAGAAATACTTTAATACAATTAATTATAATATTTTTGCACGAACTATAAAATCTGTGTATTTTATTTTGCCTGTATATTGTCCATTTCAGGGTGAATAATAAAACTGAACTAACACAACAACTCTTGTCTATAAATGTATATGTACATGCGTACACGTTTATATAAACAAAATAATATAACAGGGTGATCCCACGCCAAATGAATTACTTTTCGCGACCAGTATCAAATATTTCAAATATTGCCGCCATTCCAACGTTACCAATTTTTCGCGCATACAGTATACAGCTTTGTCTTTCTTTTTTTGGATACCTCTTTACACTATTCTAAATGTAGATATTCTTACAATATCTGAATGAATGTGTTAAAAACATGGTATAAAAGGAAAGATCATTGAATACATTTTTATCCAGTATCCAATTCACGTGTCCCAAAGAGTATATGTAATTTTTATAATCACACGTGAATATATGGCTGTGACAATGTTTACACGTTTTACAAATATACGAAACGTAATGAGTGTCAATAATATTAGTGCAGTTGGAGGTGCATTAAGTGTAAAACCGCATTCGGTAAGTTTACCTTGTTTTATATTATTTAATGTATTACTTCATTTTAATCCATTCCCGATATGCGTTGCTTTTATAACCTTCAAATTGATCAAATACTATTCAATGATTTTAGGATGTTAAATCTAAACATTATACCACCACAGCGACGACTGAAATGGAGAAACTTATAATTAGCGAAGGCCAAAAGCCAGTTAAAAGGCTCAGTAAAGCTATGAAAATGTATTTGGAGAAATCTAAAGAATATTGTAAGTTTCGGTCTATAAGAATATTGCATGTTGTCTAAGGGTGGATTTATAGTGGAGCAGCGAGGTGAGCTGTGCGGTGAAAAAGAAAGAAAAACAAAGAAAATACATATGTACTTTTTCATTAGTATGCGTCGAAATGTTGTCACAAATGCTGGTTTCTTTTCACCGCGCCGCTATCATCAATGCTCGCAGCTCCACTATAAATCCACACTTAGTTAGAAAATTTCATGTTGTTATTCACGTGAATATATGTACGAAGCGGCTATTCATTATTATTAGATGCACTTATTGAAAAGGAGACGGTCAAGTATGAAATTGGAAAGCGACATTTAGCTAACATGATGGGCGAAGATCCAGAACAATTTAAGGAATCGGATATTAAAGTATGCAGTATTTATTGGATATCAGGAATAATTATTTTATTTATACGCTTATAAAATATAATGGAACAAAAGTAAAAGAAGGGATTAACACGTTATTAATGAAAACCATCTATCTTTGATAGAGAGCGATAAGGTATTTGCTTCCTTCTGGTATTTACGATTGGAGAGCACGTCCCATCATGTGTCATCCGACGAAATTATATGGAAATCGGAAAGAAGCGCAATTCAATGAAACTGGTAGACCGCATCACTGGTTATTTTATACTTGCAAACCGCAATATAATCAAATATTATACGTAAGTAACACTGTAATTCGTATAAATTTGTCTAAGACATTTGAAACGTACGAAATGCAATATTTTCTGTAGTCAAAGAATATTCTTGTGCGTAGAATGTCGCAGAGTTCTTGAAAAATTTATGTGAAAAGCAAGATCGAATGTTCGAACAAAGGAAACTTCCTTCCGCCGAAGATAAATTGTAAGATAAAATTATTTTGCTAGATTTGTTTTATTCTATAAAAGTATGTAACATTTTACCGATCGTCGCAGCAATGCATTGGGATCCACCTGGATAACGCAAGATGAATTAGAAAACAAATTATTGGAACAACTTACCCCACAAGAAGCAAGTACAATATAATTTTAATTTTGTCTCCTATTTTCGTAATATATTTCTTCCAAGATTTATTATATGTTTCCATTTATTTTAGTACGAGTACTTTACTAAATCCATGGACAGATTGATAGAACATCCTTTGTCTGCGCATAATTCTGAATTCATTATGCAATATAGAAAAGCATTGCAAAGTATTACTCAAAATTTGAAGCTTCCACAGGTACGCAATTTCGTAATGATATGAGTTTCGTTTAGAAGAAATAGCACGCATTTTTATTACAGCTCCAATATGATAGCAACGATAGACCTTTTGTCGTAATCAAGTGTAAGTATGTAAAATATTCACATTATACATATAGAGTATTTTGGAAAAGTAAGACCAACACAATTTCCTTTTATATTTCATATTAATTCAATTTTTACCATGTATAATTCAATTGTCATTAAATAGAATTTTTTACTTAATATTATTTGTTTAGGTAAAATAATTGTATATTACGTAGTAATTTTTTCTTACAATCAATCATTCAATATTTCTGTTTTTTCCAAAATTACAACAACATATTTAATTTATAAACTGGGATCGAAACGTTGATTTTGTTTGACAATTAGCAAAGTTGCTTTATAATTCGTAATAAACGATCGAACCGTTGCGCCGAAAACATTTAAAAATTTATTATTACGTAGTGTGAAATGGAAGCAGATTGGAATTAATTTCAAATTTCAGTGTATACACCATATTTTGTTATTTTAATCTATTGTCTACGATTATCTACTGTAGCTTATTAGATTTTTATATTTTTTAGCATGTAAGAGAAAAACTGCAATAGCAGACGTTAAAGTGACAGGGCAAGGATCTGGAATGATTACTATAAATGGACAGGACATATCTTACTTTTCGCTTGTGCAAGACCGGGAACAGGTAAGTTTTTATGAATAATTTGAATAATAATTGTAAGAATTTTGTGTTTTCATAGTGTTTATTTTTACTTGAGAAACATTTCCTATTATTATTCAATCCCAGAAAGTCCTTTTTTAGTATTACATAATAGGTATGCATTTACAGTACATAGAAAAAATCATTAAAGTTATTGATATCGAAATTCTATACTAAAATAGTAATGATTCGATAATTTCGAATTATGGAACAATCGCTTAAAAATAACATTTATTCGTGTACGAATAATCGCAAGCGTGAGAGTTACAAATGGTAAGTTACATATTTCAATAATGATCACATTGCATTCAATTTCGTGTAAAAATCTCGTATGAAGCTTCTCACGATGTGATCAATACGGATCCGATTAAAACGGTTATTCCAAGGATAAATAGTTGAGCAATGATAAGCAGAACAGGCATGCGAACACTGCTCGTTTTTAACATCCTGTTGGTATCCAAGTATGTAGGTCCAATGAAGTTTCAAGATTCGTGCGACACGTTTGTCTCGGAGAAATTGTATTCTATAATTAGCATTTATCGCTTCAGGGATTTCTACTTTTTGTATTTCGTTGCTTTGACTGATCAAGCAACTACATATAATATATTCGATCGTGAAAGTCTGATATTATAAGGCGATTATAAATTGCCTCGAAGAATTTTCTCCCTGAAACAATCAACAGTTTAACTGTTCCTGATTTATAGAATTTAAAATATAACTGTGGTTGTGCTATTTATTAACGTTATTCGTGAACGAACTTGATGGTCCGCCCACCATCTCGACACTGTGATTACGAAGATGAAAACTTGTGCAACGAAAAAAACGAAGATGCTCTACAAATTCCATCACGTAACATTTTGATGACATCAGTAATTCGAAGAAATCCAGAATTAGTATAAAAATTAAAAGTTCCTGTCATACGAATTATTCGCTAAATTCTTGGCTGACAAACTAAACGTTGAGAATTATGGAGCAACGAAGATAGTCGTCGTTTCACAGTTGAAACTGTGAAAATTGCTACTACTCGAGAGGAGGCGAAATTGCGTGGGTGTTTTTGAAGAATTCAAGGCAACGTTACTGCGAAATTCTTTGGTAGAATTTGCAAATTGGAGGTGTCAGACGAAGACGGAAAATCTGCGAATAATCTGTAAATGATTTGCAACGATTTGCAAGAAACTGCAAGAATGTACGAGACCGATGCGGATCGTTAGCTTTTGAGATGTACACGATTTCTCGCGATCTGTACGATCTCAGGACAGACGGTACACGCAGGAAGCTCGATCCGAGCTCAGTATTAATCGAGCCGTCCGATAGCACGACAGGCTTACGATGTTGTTATGAGACCGGCGCTTTGAGTTCGATCAGGTCGATAAAGTTCATCACACACGCGAGGAACATCGTGATTGGTTTTTTCATCGACATTCTCTTTTGGTAATGGAACACTGCAAAAAAGTTCGCCGCGCCGCATTAATCATTAAATCGATCATTATCCCACGATCTAACAAAATTGAATACTTCCTTCCGTGATTTCTTCTTAATACGATAACACCGAAGTCAATTCGAATTCCTTCGAATTCCGTTTCGATTACCATTACTCGATAACATCGAAACGGGCGATAACTATGCAGTTTGTTTAAAAAGCTTTGTGGTGCACTAATCGTGTTCCTGATTCTAGGAAAAACAGTAGTAGACCGTAGATCGTTGTTATTGTGACTATTTCGTACATATATCTATCTATATATCATGATTTTTATTATTTTAGTTTCTGTTAATACTTTGTAGTCATTGTTGGAATATTCTTTCGAATATATTCATATTTCAATTCACTTGTTTACAGTGATCCACGTTCCACGTGTCCACTTTCGAAATCTACGCATTTTTTGCACAATTATAAAACTGCGTGACCGATCAAAAATTCGAAGTTTCTTTGCGATACTTTACGAACTGTTGACATATATATTTTTCGAGGTTTATATAAACATCAAAATTTCCATACAGCTATTTACATTGTTTCTATTCTTAATCGTTAATGAATTTACGTAAACACTCGACGCACCTTTCTCGCGTCTTTAGATTAGCGTCGGCATGTCGAGAATGTTCTTGTCTTCGCTCTTGAAGGACTCGAACTGTATACATATAAATAATATCAATTTAAAGGTAACGGTGCGACACTTGACAGTTATCAGTGTATGTGCCCGATTTTCCAATTGACATTCGCGCTTCACGCAATGCACCTCTGACCAGTCTCGGACGTCATCAAACATCATCGTCTGTACTTCTTAGGATCAAACAAAAAATCTCCATTAGAAAGAAAGAAAACTTTTTAACAAGTTATTCAGCATCGATCTTCTAAACGATTGAACGGATCAGTTGTATTATCATACATTGATATCGGATTTTTATAGTCATTTTTGTATATCTATACACATTTAATATATTCCTGCAAAGTATTTTTGGATTATTATTTATTTATTTATGTAGTTTTATTACTGGTTAAAAGTTAACTGAATCTTCGATGATCGCGATGTATAAGATTTCTAAGGAGATAGACTGCGGATGTTATGCATTTATATAACAATGTGCGCCATTTGAAACAGTAGAAGGATTAAAAGAATTTCGGAGCGTCTATATGTTATTTTGTGCTTTGAAATTGATGAAGGAAATCTGTATTTTGCACAAAGATCGACAGACTATTACAGAAACATTATTACAACACTTTATCAAAGAATTCGTAACAACGAAGGAATTTCGATCGCACAAGAAGAAATACGCGGAAGAATCATCGAAGTACATATACATAATACATATTCGGACACTTTGTTAAGAGGCAATAACGTTCTCAGGATTGCACCAAACGAGACTGGAACACAGGACGAGATAAACAATTTGTAAAAAGCAACCTTTAAAATTTTCATATTCCGATCAATTGCTATTTTCTAGAAATGTCTTGTTTCATGTCGTGCGGTGCACTCTGTCTTCGAATTTCTAAAAACAATCAAGTCGTTTAGAGTCGACTTTGAAAAAAGTGATCGCCTCTTCGAAACAGTGTCCAAGTATGTATACAGTGGGTGTACAAAGTATTCGTACACTTTTTAAAAACTAATAACTTTCTTATAATTGTACCAAACGACCTGATTTTTTATGATCAATTAGAAGCATTGGTTTACGAAATGATATGCAAAAAAGATTTTCCAAAGATTATAATTTACAAGGTTAAATGCAAAAATGAAAAAGGCATTCTTTAAAACTTTTTTATTTGAGCCCTTAATGAGAATTTAAAATATATGTATTGTAGCTACACACATGCTGAAAATTTCATTGAAATCGATTAACATACACACGAGCTCCAAGCGGTTAAAAATGGTGAAAATCGTAGATTCCCACGACTTTTGATCAGTTTCTGCTTAAAATCCACAGAATCGTACATCTTTCGATGCTTATCGTTTTTTCCTGCGCCAATCGATTTTCAACATGCGTATAAATAACATAGATCTAGAAAATATATACATTTCAAATTTTTATCAAGGGCCCAAATAAAAAAGTTTTAAAAAATGCCTTTTTTATTGTTTGCATGCAACCTTGTAAATTGTAATTTTTGGAAAATCTTGTTTGCATATCAGTTCGTAAACTAATGCTTCTAATTGATAATAAAAAATCAGGTCGTTTGGTACAATTCTAAAAAAGTTATTAATTTTCAAAAGGTGTACGAATACTTTGTACATCCACTGTAGGTATTACCGTGAGTCACTGTAACTGACCATTTATCAAATTCCAAGTTTCCGTTCGGGGATCATGCAGCGCTATGCCACGTGAACGAAAGCAACGCGCAATTAGTACTCGTAACGATATATCTTTGTAGATCAATGATGTAACCGCGTAAAATACAAAGCGCGCGGAGGATGGCGAGTGGTTCGGCGTCACCGTCGCCAAAAAGAAAGGTCGAAATGGAGCGGATCATCGACATGGAAGACACGACAGTTCCGACGGCACCGAAACGGATGACCTCGACGTCGTTGTTACTGACGCGATGGCTGACGACCAGGAACAGGAGCATGGCGGCCCGCGCCGAGCCGGAAACTGCATGGCCGTCGGACGCGTGTACGCTAGAGTATGGCACCCCGCCGCCTATCGAGGAGCCACATTGTTATTCGATGTGCGCCAGCGAGAGTTCCTGCACCGAGGAGATGAATTGCATGTTGCAGGTGAACAAAGGCACAATCAGGAACCTTTTGACGGAGCAGATGAGAAGCGTGGGCGGTCGGTTGCATCTCCTCGACGACCTCCAGACGGACAAGCTGGACTTGACCAGTCCCCAGCGAGTCGTCAAAACGTACAAACGCCAGGAGATAAACACTCTCCTATTGTACGCCAGTTTGCTCGGTCGTCCGGATCTTATCGGTGATCTCCACGCGTGTGGAGCAGACTTGAATTATTCCGAGCAGGAGCAAGGTCTCGCGGCCCTCCACCTGTGCGCGTTCAGCAACTCGTTGGAAGGCGTGCAATACCTCCTAGCGAACGGGGCGATCATGAACCTGGAACGAATTCGAACACCGTTCCACTATGCCGCGTTCGGAGACGCGTTCGATGTAGTTCGGTATTTCCTTCAGCTGGGAGTCCGACAGGAATCCCCGTGTTCCGAAGAGACTGTATTGCACGCGGCGGCCAGGTCGAACGCTCTGAATGTTCTGAGACTGCTAGCGCCGCAAAACCCGACTCTGGACAGCCTAGACTGCAACGGATACGGCGCCATACACTATGTGGCGGACAGGGGAGATCCGGATTGTCTAACGGTGCTCCTGGATGCCGGGTGTCGGTTAGACTTGATGACCAGGAAGCGCGACACCGCTCTACACCTTGCCGCGGAAGCCAGTTGCGTGGAGAATGTCGAGATCCTGATCGAAAGAGGCGCGAACGTCCACTTTAAGAACCACAGAGGTCAGACGGCCTTGCACATAGCCGCCCGCTCTCAGTCGTTGGAGTGCGTGGAGGTGTTGCTGAAGAAAGGTGGCTGCGACCCCGACATCGAAGACAACGACGAGAGAACGCCCCTGCATCTCGCGTTAGGGAGATCGCTGTTGGCCTACGATGTCACCGAGTTCCTTATCAAGTGGAAGGCGAACGTCAACAAAACCGACAAGTACGGCTACACGCCCCTTCACATCGCCGCTTTGAACGAACTCTCCCAATGCGTCGACATACTGATCCAACGCGGAGCCGATCTGAGCGCAAGGACGAAAGGTGGAACCAGCGCTCTGTCGATCATTCTGCGCAAGACACCGACATCTTTGAACGTGTTCAAGCAGAGGTTGGACACGTCGATCACTCTCCATCAGCACGGGTCCGCCACGGGCGAGGTGGAGCTCAGACTGGACTTCCATCCTCTGCTGATGCACCAGCATCAGGGTGAGATCAGGTATCTGGGCACGTTCGTCAAGGAGGGATACAAAGAGATTCTGGAACATCCCCTGTGCCAGGCGTTCCTCCATTTGAAATGGCAGAAGATCCGCAAATACTACGTGGGCAGGTTAATCTTCTACTTGTTCTACGTGCTAATACTAACCGGCTGGGTAATGACCGCTCTGGCGCACAATTGCTACAACGAGTCGCACGGGCAATTAGACGCCGCGCAGCCTCCGCTGTGCGCGAACACCACCGGCATCAACGGCTTCCTCTACAGGCATCCCGCCCTGCTCGAGGTCGAATGGTACGCGCTGATGGTGCTGACCATACTCGAGGCGTTCCGCAAGTTGACCAGCATCCCGACCTACCTCTCCGTTCGCCAGTTCTTCACCCAAGCCGAGAACATGGTCGAGTGGTGCGTGATCCTGAGCGTGTTCGCCACCTCGTTCATCTACACCGGCAGAACCTATCCCTGGCAGAACCACGTGGGAGCGTTCGCGGTCCTCTGCGGTTGGAGCAACCTGATGCTGATGATAGGCCAGCTGCCTATCTTCGGAGCCTACGTGGCCATGTTCACCAGCGTCCAAGCGCAAGTCTTCAAGCTCCTGCTGGCGTACGCCTGCCTCTTGGTAGGCTTCACGGCTAGCTTCTGCGTCATCTTCCCGCGCTCCAAGTCTTTCAGCAGCCCGCACATCGGTCTGATCAAGGTCCTCGTGATGATGACCGGCGAGCTGAACTTCGAGGACCTGTTCTTCCCCAGGGAGGAGGACGGGAAGTCCCCGGACGTGGGCGGTACATCCTGGATCCTGCTCCAAGTCTCCGCCCAATTGTCCTTCGTGCTGTTTCTTCTGTTCGTTACTATAGTTCTGATGAATCTGTTGGTAGGAATCGCGGTGCACGATATCAAGGGACTACAAAAGACCGCCGGCCTGGCCAAACTCGTCCGTCAGACGAAACTAATCTGCGACGTGGAGACTGCACTCTTTCTAGGTCTGATGCCCAAAAGGCTGACCAAGTTTTTAAGATGGACCGCTCTGCTGCTGCCGTCCCCTCTCAGAGCCGTGCTCACCGTCAGACCGCTCAATCCCAGAGAGACCAGGCTGCCGCGCGATCTTTTATCGGCTGCCCACAAAGTGGCCAAGGAACGGAAGAACGTGTCCGCGACCCTTTGCACCAGGAAAACCACCAGCACCGCTTCCACCTACTTGAAGAGCGAACCCTACTCGACGATCAGAAGGACACAGGCCGAGGAGAACATCTTTGCCGACGAGTCCATGGTCCAAGGTGAGCTGTCCGAGCTGAAAAAGATTTGCGAGAGGAATCGCGAGCTCCTGCAGGATCTATTGCTGGTGCTGATGACGGACAAGCGTTACGGAACGCAAAAGGAAGAGGATGCGGCTAATTAAATCCGCTCCTACGTTCATGGAATCTCGGCGAGCGCCCGTGTATCGTGCGAATCATCTGAAACGCTCCCGGGTTTGGAAAACACGCGCCGCGAGCAACGGAACAAATTCTGATATCGCGTCACGGTCTTAAATTCGAGGCGTCGACGATAGTAATTGTTTAAAGGTGAATTCTTCTCGATCGAAAATTAAATATATAATTAATTTCATGATTTCGGCGCAGGGTTCGATCATTTATAGAAAACCAGCAAATGTGTGCAATTAATTATTTTTCTATAGTTTTCTATAAATGATAGTTTATAATTCGAAATCATAAAATTTATTATATAGTAATTGTTTGTTGCGCATCGCCGAAATGAAGGAACAATCGATGATGGAGGACAGAATGCGTTATGTAGAAAATCGGAGCGCGAAACTGTCGCGAAAGATTGCTGCTGATTAAGCGTTTCGCATGTTTTAAATATTTCGCATTGCACTTTTCGAAGCGAAATTCGGGGAAACATGTATGTATAATTGACGCGTACATATCCTTCGGTATTCCTTTTAAATTTTCAAATTCTCAATCTTTTTTCTTAAACGTTTAATCTATTGATTCTTGGGATGACTGTTACGAATAGCGCGCGCGCGACTACAAATTCAGATCGATGGGAATAATTGATATTTACATTGTTGTACAAATATTCTTCGGTACACCTGAGAAATATTTTAATACTGCGTATTAAAAATCTGAATTCCGTCCAAGAGATGAATAACGTACAAGAACCCCGAGAGTGGACACCATGTAAACCTCGAATGTTAATAGAACGACGTCAAACGAGAAATACAAATATTGTTGAATTTTCTATAACGTTTGTTACCGCGTGAATATGTAAAGAGTGTGTAAATACGACGCGATCGAATAGCGAACCTGATAAATTTTATTTTTTTAACTGAATGTACAGAAAGATATAAATAAATTATTATATATTTTCCATACTGGTCAGGCAATTTCACATAAAATGTACTTTGTAGTAAAATTTACTTGCACATTCGACAGGTTAAATATTCTAAGTAAGAGGAACATATACATACTACGGAGAATTGCTAGTTCATTAAGTGTAAGTAACACGTGTAAAATTAGTACAAGCGTGGTTGGACCTGGTGATTCAGTTAATTCTGACACTTTAAATTGCTCGTAAACCATTTGTTATATGAAAAAACGTCGTTTCAACTAATTTAAAACGTTGAAGCTGGGTGACTCACTTGTATAAAGTATAACATTTCTGAAATTGGCAAGAAAGAAAGAAATAATTCTCAGAACTTACATAAAATTCCTTTCTTTTTAGATATCCGCAAGCTATCGAACGTGACACGTGCAAAGTAACAACAATTCCTCGATTATCGTCCGCGGCGCTTTCTGCCGAAATAAATCATGTTCCTTCGAAAATGTATTTCGTTCTTGTTTGGTCTACGTGCCACTTCGAAACGCCGCTATTGCACAATCGCGTTGCTTGTGCCTGGAGGGACAAAATTTCAGTGATCCTAAACACGTTTCGCAAGATATACATACATACATATACATCGTATGTACATACGAGTATGTATATCCAGCGAAAAGAAAAACGGGATGTCGAACGGAGGCGGAATGCAAATCGACAAACGCTAAACGCTAATCGGATGTATAGAATTTAACGGTTCTCACGGTTTATTTCCGAGTCCCATTGTGGAACGACCAACCAACCGCGAACGCAAATACACTTTCGGCTACGAATTTGTCAGTCGCTAATTTTCTGTAAACATTGTACGATTACATTGACAGATTAATGAGATGAATATTGCGCAACTTGACAAATTTAATCAATTGATTATAAGATAATAAGAATGGTTGCGTCGCGTCGCGTAAATATTATACATGCAGTGGATAACAAAAGTAAGTTAATACTCATATTTTCAATAATGAAATCACGATAACAGTAATATTTATTCACTTATAAAAATAAACAAGTTGATTACATATTTAATGGTACTGTTGAAAACAAAATTTATCACAGTGATCTGAAGATTTATCAAGATATCGATCTTTCTATACTAAATATACAAAATTTGGTGTGCCAAAAGTAAGTTAAAGTATCGTTTAATAATAACACTGTCCAACACATAGAGTTTTATGCGCTGATTCCGAATCTGCCCTTAATTTTTCTCCTAGACGCACAATTCTTGACAAACATGACTTTGAAAAAAAAATATTTTTCAACTTTAAACAAATATTGTGATGGTATTATAAAAGATATTGTTCTTTACAGCAAAATATTCTGTAGACTTTCCCGAATACAGTGATATCTAATACTAATACATTATGAATGTTTAAACATGTTTAAACAATCATTAAAGACGGAGAGACACCACTTTTGCAGAAACTTTTCAGGATATTTTGAATTTATCTCAAAAAATAAGGGTTTAGTGGAATATCGAACTATACCACGCGATAGAGCAGACTTTTATCTTGAGAAATCACCCTTTGAAGTTTGCTACGTCGATGTTTTTTCCCGAACCAGAAAGCAAAATATCATCGCCATTGCAACATTAACAATAAAGTTGCCGCCAGTGGCGCTCACCACTAGCGCGATCTCAACATAAATTGACCAACTCATGCCGGGCGAAGATATTTTGCTTTCTGGTTCCGGAAAAAACGTCGACGTAGCAAACTTCAAACGGTGATTTCTCAAGATAAAAGTCTGCTCTATCGTGTGGTATAGTTCGATATTCCGCTGAACCCTTATTTTTTTAGATAAAATCAAAAATATCCTGAAATGTTTCTGCAAAAGTGGTGTCTCTCCGTCTTTAATGATTGTTTAAACATGTTTAATTATATTGTATTCGGGAAAGTCTACAGAATCTTTTGCTGCAAAGAACAATTCAATGTCTTTTATAATACCATCACAATATTTGTTTAAAGTTGAAAAATATTTTCTTTTTTTCGGAGTCATGTTTCTCAAGAACTGTTCGTCTAGGAGAAGAATTAAGGGCAAATTCGGAATCAGCGCGTAAAACTCTATAAGCACCACCATCACAATGTAATTGTGAAACAAATTTGGTGTTGGACAGTGTTATTAAACGATATTTTAACTTACTTTTAGCACACCAAATTTTGTATATTTAGTATAGAAAGATCGATATCTTGATAAATCTTCGAATCACTGTGATTGTAGTGATAAATTTTGTTTTCAACATTACCATTAAATATGTAATCAACTTGTTTATTTTTATAAGTGAATAAATATTACTGTTATCGTGATTTCATTATTGAAAATATGAGCATTAACTTATTTTTGTTATCCACTGTATATGTGTTTTGTACTATTGTTGCGCATGTCACATGAACGCATAAAACCCAATTATAAGGAGGCGCTGTTGTTCCCGTAGAAATTTTTCCGGATATTGCTGACCCAAAATAATATGCATGGGTCAGACTTTCGACTTTCACTAATTGTGCTTGTACTAAAAGGAGTCGTAGCGTTATGAATACGAATTGGAGAAAAACGATGCGACGATCAGTGGTTCGCGGGAAACATTTTCTTCGAATGATCCTTAACAAGTTTTAATTACGAAAACGCTTGATAATTACTTCTCAGAATCCGATACCCCGGTCGATAATTCGGTAGTTAGTAATTAAGCATTCAAACACGTGCTTCTTTCGCTATCCTTGTCGATGTAGCCTCGAGACTAGTCGACAGGTCTCAGTCGCGGAATTTTTCCTAAAATGATTACGTTTTCATTCTACTATCTGAATAAATTAGGTTCTGCTACACATTTCATACCATTCGTCATCTATCATCAAAATATGAATTCTCTAACATCGGTTAAAGCATATTTTTAAACTTTGCTTGACCACGTTCAAACTATGTTCAAGAACCGTTTTTCTTAACACAGAAAATTATAGTTGAAAAGATATCAACGCGTCGTTGATTCGGCGTGGCGTCTATAGTTACACGACATTTGCATCTGACAATCTACCGTGCATAGAAAAGGTTTGTCAATCGTTACAAATTGTCCCAATGATTTCAATCATTCGATCATACTCAATAGTTAATAAATCGGCAATGAAAAACGATTGCAAATAATATCGACGTTAAAGTACGATATAGTTTATATGAAAAAGGTGAATTCTTCTCGATCTAAAATTAAATATATAATAAATTTTATGATTTCGGCTCAGGGTTCGATCATTTATAGAAAATCGATCCACATAAGGATCGAAGCGTCGAGAAGCATGTTTAATTAATTGCACATTTGTTGGTTTTCTATAAATGATCGAACCCTGCGCCGAAATCATAAAATTTATTATATATAGTTTATATGTACTTGAGTTATCAAGAAAAAAGATGAAATATCATTCCTAATATGCGATTCGCAATGCTAAACACGAAACATTCGTGAATTGTTCTCGTAAACGTGTTTCATCGAAATACGTGAACATTTTAACAACAGGTATTTCACAGGGGATTGAATTTGCAACGAAATATAAAGTTGAACAAATTAGTGAACTGCTAGTAGAATAGAAATAGTCTATTTTGAGCCTCCCGGCCGCGGCCGTACAAAGGAGCTCGGATTATAAAGATTGTTATCTACATCTTATCCAACACATCCTTACTTTACATGCATCCACGCACACTCGTGCCGCTTAGTACATATATAATATCTATGGTAATATTATTGAAATGTGTCCTATGCAGATTGGCAATTTGAAAAGGCGCTTCGCAGGTAGAAATTGATTTTCTCCGTCCAGAAATAAGATGAACGCTCTATCAATTTATTTGCTCTTTATCTCAACAGTTTATCTTTTATCGTTCATATCGCGCATCGACGTTCTGCGAGCGCATAAACATTCACAAATCGACAAATAGTTGACACAATTTTTTAACCTTCGCTTCATGTCTAGATCAGAGTTTCAGTTTCTCGAACTCTCAACTCGTTAAGATCCAACATTGAGTAAATTTCGACGAATTTACGTTATCGAATTCTGTTGTTCAAGTTGCATTTTGAAGGGAAAATATTTTTGAAAATTTCTCCTCTCACCCGGGTCCAAAAGTATGTCGAAACTGAAGTCTCTCGCGTAGTTTTCTTATACGTATAGCGTGAGGTATAAATTAACGTTACGTAGTAATATATTATACATATAAGTTACGTTATCGTCGTTTACGTTTGCATATTTTATTTGACAGAAAGTTTCGATCCAAGCACGCTCACTTGTTCGCTGTCACAAGCGATAAACAATTGCACATGTCAAAATCGTGTTATTTCATCGCTTGTGGCTGAACGAATAACACCGAATGGGCTGAGTGATGCACACAGTGACTCCTATTAATATTCGGACGCTCTAAAAAAGACGATAACTTTTTTAATATTGTACTATACGATTTGAACTTTCTTCGGAAGCTAGAGCAATTAGTTTGCTACAGGATGTGAAAAGAAATTTTTTCAAAAATTGCGTTTGGTGTCGGAGAGAATTGTACAGAAAATACTAAAAGTTCCATTTTACAACTTTTTTATGCGGGCCTATATTGAAAATTTAAAAAATACGTTTTGTACATCTGTGTCACCGCCACTTTCCAACTTATTCATAAAAAAGTTATTCTGATTTAAAGTGTGTTGAATCAGTTATGCTCCTTTACTGTATATCATATGTGCAGCGATGATTTGCACGTTGTGCAAATTATTACAATTCTCGTGGAAGATGGCGGCGAGCCTAGTTTAGATTTAGGCATACATATTTGGACGCGCAGGTTGAAATTCGGTTACGGATTACTGGAGAGAGAAAAAAACCGGTTCGAATTCATAAGAAATCATGATGATCTCTTACGGTCGGGACGGTGATGGCGCACAATTACTGGCCGCGATGGAATTGAACAAGGACGCTGTGTTTCAGGCTCCGGGAGTGTGTCTATCTATTAAGATTTTACGGAACATCTTTAAGTCCGGTGGATCCGTCAAAACGCTCACACCACCGCGGGCTCTTGTCCAGACGTAACGCGTCTGTTTCAGCTCTGATCTTTTTTTCTGTTTGGTCGATCGCGATCGATCAACGATTTCGAAATATCGTCGTGTCCACCGGAATCTGGGTACCGTCGCGTCGGTGAACGTGTTCCTCCGTACGTTTAACTCAAAACCGAACAGTCAGTGAACTTAATTTCGTCGCAGTGCAACAGTGAATCGTTTCTCAGTGAAATCACAACATATTATACTGTACATAGATGGCGGCTGCCCAGTGTAAGATTTAAAAATCGTCATTTGGCATTGCATAGCGCTGTCGAGGACCAAAGTCTCCAAGATTCGATATAATTTTCGAGAGAATTCTGACCGAACTCGGTCATATGTGTTTAGAGAATCTTCTGAAATCTTGTTTAATTTGATTTCATATTCGACAAGAACGTATTCGCGACCGTAGCCATAGTCTTTTGTTCCAACATAGAAAAACAATTACGATTTACTTGTTCATTGTTCGTGAATTTTGTATTATCTCTCTTCGCGACTGAAATTGACCGAGACTCCGGTAGCTCCGAGCGAGCTGAACGCTATACACACTCGTACAAGAGAGAACAATGATAACGAATCCATTATTTCCTCGTCAGTATTTCAATGACGAATTAACTCCTGCGTTAACGCTTTCAAATGATTCGATAGAAATACGTCCGACGGAAGCGATTAGATTTTTCCATTTTTTACCGTAGCGCGAAGAAACCTATTTGCGTAAAAGAAGTTTTCGAGAGCCGTGATCGCACTCGAACGTATCGAGCCCCCAGTTTGTTCGCAGGCTTGCACAGCGGCGCGACGCGGCGCGGCAGTCCGCTTTGGAATAATTATCATAATTGCGACAACCTATCTGATACAAAGTTAAAAAGTTCCCGACGCACAAATTGCTAGTTTCACGCGCGAACCACGATGGTCATGTAGAATTAATTCGCATTTTCGTCCGCTTCGCATTCTACGAGTGTTTCGGCGATCTCGCGCGCGAGACAAATCGATCGGCTACGCTCGATCATAGTTCGCTAATTCTAAGAATTAACATCGCGGTGATTTTTGTCCAGCATCTGACGGCAGCAATTAATAATAATGGTCGACGCTCTTGCATAACCTTTTCGCTACAAAATCAATTCAAAGAGATCTTTAGCGGTGACGGAGACTTTTCTGCTTTTCGCGCTAGTCGTGAAAAAAGTTTGAAAGTTCATCTGGAACTTTGGATAAGTTCGTGGACAAATGGACAAACGAGGATTTCGAAGAATCAATTTTGGCCTTCAGCCTCGACAGTGCTTTGTGCGAATTCGTTTCGAGCCTTTGGCCAGAGTAGAGGAAGAGAGCGAACACCGAAGATCATACGTTTGAACTTTTTGCGCAGATGGATAGCCCGAGCCACGAGGACGCAGAGCAGTCGAAGTAGCGGCACTGGAGCGAAGCCGTCGTCGTCGGTTTGTTTAGCTACCGTTCTACGAAGGGAAAAATAAAACTAAAAGAATTCCCGTCGTCGTCCACGGAGGAGCAAAGGACAGAGGAAGATTCCGTCGAATTCGCGGCAGAGAAAGTCTCTCGTTCGTCGCAACGAACCGACCGTGCCCTCTGTTCCGTTGGTTTTCAAGTTCAAGGTCTCTGTTCGACGAAGGACAACCCGTCGAATGGAAGCGTGTCTTTTCCTATCAGCTTATATATAGAATGAATCCCATACGGAGGCGACCAATATAAGCGACTCGGGCGAGTGACACCAGCAGTCGCGTGTGTACCGTAATGACGGGAGCATTTTCTTAAAGTGATCCAAATGACTTTGGGACGTGACGTGATAAACGAAGAAAAGAGTGAGGCCGAGGTATGACGATTGGAATGAACGTTCCACCGTGGCGATACGCGATAGCAGAGAGCGCGTTACGTTACGTCGCAGTTTCTTCATCGTCCACGGCGAAAAGGGGATTCTGAACGGAAGGAATGGAGGACAAGGTAGCGGAGGACCTGCCGAAAATCAGCCTGCGAGCACCGTCGATCGACGGCGAGGAGGTAACGGGGCGGTGGTGCTACTCGTTCGCCAACTCGAGAGATCGTCGTCTGTCGTTCGACGAGAACGATTATCGGCGAGCAACGACGAAAGGGTGCGACAACGAAGCGTACGAGGACACCGACAGAGCGGTCCAGACGAGGATTACGAAATCGTTGTCGAGCCGCGAGAAAGAGAAACGAACGAGACACTATTCGTTGACCAGACTGAAAAATCGACGTTCCTGTCTCCACATCGATGAGGACAGAGATCCAACGGCGGACACGGACAAGACGATCGATGCGCAACTGTCGGCCACGCACACCTTGAAGCTACCGCAGCAGCAGCCGTTCGATGGAAAGGCCAGGCACAGTTCCATGTCGAACTTGAACGACCGTTCGAACGATCTTCTGTCGACGAGGCTAGCGCCCACGTTCAGATCCGTCAGGTACAGGCAGAACAGCAGCTCGGAGAAGATCGTGTTCAGCGATGCTCCTCGGATAGACACGGTGAACGATCGCATCGAGATCGACGCCGGTACGCCGCCGCCCGCCGACGAATCTCTGTTCTACGATAACCTGGACGTGTTCCGGCAGGCTCACATCAACGGAAATGATCTGGCGTCGATCATGTGGTCGATGCTGACCACCGCGGAGATGAAGCTGCTGCTCGAGCTGGAGAAGTGCAACGCGCTCGCGAACCTGCCGCCCACCGACCGAATAAAGAACATCGCGTACGTATGGTGCTGTTACAGAGGCCTGGCGCATCTGTTGCCGCAGCTCGAGCAGATCGGCGCGAGCCACGACTACGCGGTGCCGTGCACCGGCATGACCGCGATCCTCGCCGCGTCCCTCAGCGGCAACGTCGCCTGTCTCGAGCATCTGATCAAGACGGGCGCCGACGTCAACTCCAGGAATCCGATCAACTTCTACACGCCTCTACACTTCGCCATACACAGGAACTGCGTGGACGCGGCGCGCGTGTTGCTCGACAACGGCGCGAAGCCGATCACCTGTCTCTACCAGGAGATCGTCGAGCCGGTGTTGCACTCGGCCATCAGGGCCGGCGCCGTGGAGATAGCCAAGTTGTTGCTGGACCGCGGGGCCAGCGTCGTCGAGAAGAACCACATGGGCGAGACGCCGCTTCACGTGGCCTGCTTCGTGCAGTCGATCGAGTGCGTCCAGCTGCTGCTCGATGCCCCCGGCACCAACGTGAACGCCGTCGACAGGGCTCACAGGACGCCGTTGCACTTCGCCGTGATGACCACTCATTCCTCCGCGAAGCTGGTGGACGTCCTGCTGAAGCACGGCGCCCTGGTCAACGCGGCCGACAGGACCGGCTTCACTCCTCTTCACGTAGCCGCGCTGAACGAACAGTCCCATTGCGTGGACGTGCTGATCTGGGCCGGCGCGGATGTCAGCGCGACCACCAGCGCCGGCTTGTCCGCTCTGAACATCATCCTCCGAAAGATCCCCGAATCTCTGCAGGTGTTCCGGCAGAGACTGGACGCGTCGATAACGCTCAGGAGACCGGTGCCTCATCACAGAGAGTTCGAGATGAGGCTGCACTTCGATCTGCTGTTCCCAAGCGGGAACCAATGCGAAACCAGCTTCATCAATACGTTCGTGCAGGAACGCCGGAAAGACTTGCTGTCGCATCCACTGGTGATGGCCTTCTTGCATTTGAAATGGGAGAAGATCAGGAAGTTTTATTTGCTCAGGATCCTCCTGTACGCCATGACCGTGATCTGCATGACCACCTACGTGCTCACCGCGTTGGCCTACAAGTGTTACAACTACGACGACGCCAGCAGCTCGAAGATCTGCAACAGCAAACGGCTGTCCGGATTCCTCTTCAGAAGACCCGCCATCGAGATCCAGTGGTACCTACTGTTCATCTTCACCTGCATTTCCATCCCCAGGAAGATATTCGGCTTCATGGTGTACACGTCGGCGAAACAGTACTTCTCGAACATCGACAACGTGCTCGACGGGGTCGTGATCATCAGCGTGTTCGTCACCTCGTTCGTCTACACCGGACGCACCTACGACTGGCAGAACTACGTCGGAGCGTTCGCGATCCTGTGCGCTTGGACCAACCTGATGCTGATGGTCGGCCAGCTGCCGGCCTTCGGTACCTACGTCGCCATGTTCACCCATATACAGTTCGAGTTCGCGAAACTGTTGCTGGCATACTCCGGGCTGCTGATCGGTTTCACCGTCAGCTTCTGCGTGATCTTCGTCGGGGAACCGTCGTTCCGCAACCCGTTCACCGGGCTGATCAAAGTGCTGGCGATGATGGCCGGCGAGCTCGACTTCGAGGGACTGATCACCCAGATCGATCAGGAGACCGAGGGATCGTTCATGATCTACCATCCTCTCTCGGTTTGCTCGCAGATCCTCTTCACCTTGTTCATCGTTTTCGTCACCGTGATCCTAATGAACCTGCTGGTCGGCATCGCCGTCCACGATATCCAAGGACTGAGAAACCATGCTGGTCTGACGAAACTCGTCCGCCAGACTAAGCTGATTCTATTCACGGAGATGGTCCTCCACAATAGTTCCATACCGTACGCTTTCCGGAAGTGGATGTCCGACCACAAGATCAACGTCGAGAACAGAAAGAGGGTTTTGGTGGTGAAGCCGTTGAACCCTCTGGAGAAGAGGCTGCCGAAGGACATCCTGAAGGCGGCGTACGAGATTGCTCAGAAGAATATACCGTTCATGAACGACGACAGTATCAGTCTCAGCGACCACGTGATGTGGATGAGACAGCAAACCGAGGAATACCCAGACTCGAGCATACAGCTGGTCGTCGAGAACCTGGCGAACAAACTGCAGTCCTACGAAGAGACGATCAAATCGTTGAAGGATCAGCTCTTAAACACCAACAAAACCCTGGAGAGTGTTGTGAAAAACCTGACGAAGGAGAAAAGAAACTGACACATCCCTTAGGTACTAATATTGAACGTACGCAAAACCCCTCGACCCCAGAATATCCCGGATTCCCGAACCTGAAATTAACCGGTGATCCAAGCGACGCCAAGTATTTCTATCTGTATGTATAGTGAAATCGTCCGACTCTGTCGCGCTGTCGTAAAAACAAAAAGGCTGAACTAATCAACTCTCCTTGTGCGAACGTCCGAGCGAACCAAGTATACGTTTCGATAAGGATCGATAAGAAGAACGAACAGTGAACGTAAAAGTGAAAATAAAACGGACTCGCTATTGTAAATTGAACGATGCGTTTTGTAAATGTTATGTAACGCAGTAACGATGTTAGTATATACTATATGTAGTTATACATTCTAGATAATATTTATGACGTTTCAGATAGATATTTATAACGAACCACTTAAACGAATAATTAGTATCGGAACATCCCTAGACCGTTGTTCTCTTATTAATCAAATCCTTTTCGATGGTTGTATAGTGGCTAAATTGACGCGATACAACGATCAGTCGAATACTTTCGAAATTCGAAATCATTTAGGTAATTAAACCAATATTTTTCTTTTTTCCCATAAAACGTATCGCCGTATACATATTACCGTTTTGTCGCAGTACATACAGTGACTCCCACTAATATTCGGACACTCTTGAAACCACCATAACTTTTTTAATATTGGAATGTACGACTTAAAATTTTTGGAGAAGTTAGAACAATTGGTTTGCTACAGAATGTGACAAGAATTTTTGAAAAAAACTGCAAGTTGTCGGAATTGCAGAGGGAATACTAAAAGTTGTATTTTTCAACTTTTTCATGTGGGCTTATATGGAAAATTTAGAAAACACGTTTCGTAGATCTGTATCAATTAAACATATTTTGAAAATTTCATCAAAATGAGCTACAAACGTTTAAAGATGGTAAAAATTGCAGTTTTTCACGATTTTCGGCCTCCAACTGCAGTAATTCGAAGGATCTTTCAATGCCTGTCGTTATTTCCCGCATCAACCGATTTCTATGGAACTTCCACAGTGCATATAATTTACACAGATCTACAAAACGTATATCTTAAAATTTCAATATAGGCCTATACAAAAAAGTTGTAAAATGCAACTTTTAATATTTTCTCTACAATTCCGACCACATGCAAATTTTGAAAAAGTTCCTTTTCACATCCTGTAGTAATCTAATTGCTTTAGCTTCCCAAAAAAGTTCAAATCGCATAGTTCAATATTGAAAAGGTTATGGCGTTTTTAAGAGTGTCCGAATATTAGTGGGAGACACTGTGTGTGTATAATGTTTTGAACTCGGTTCAGAATGCATATGTGTTTTCGATTGTGCCGTGCCTAATTTTCTTCATTTACTGAATAAGAGCCGAGTATTCGCTTGTCGCGTGATTAACGTGATATATTTTTAATTGCAGATTTTATTCCCATTAATATTTACGAATTTGACTGGCAAAGTTGATATCGAAGCGACCGTTTCTGGTGGCGGTCCTACTGGACAATCCGGTGCTATTCGTGTGGGTATTGCGTATGGGCTTCGAAACTTTGTTGATGTTGAAATGATAGAAAAAATGAGAGTTGGTAAGGAAAATAATCATTTGTTCATTTCCGATCGATCGTTAATGTTCCCAGCAGCTTTTCAATAGCGTAATCTATATTTTAATACTCTAAAAATGGCTAGAAAGAAATATCGATCACGCAAAACACAGTAGAGAATTGAAAATAATAGTTTTCAATTTTATTCATTCGGTAGTAATTCAACGATCAATTTTGAAAGTAAATATATGACAGCAACTAGAATGAAGGTATTACCGCGCGCTCTTTATTGAAGCACTAATTTCTAGATCTAATTCGCAGAGGAGCAACGAGGTCGGTCGTTAAATTCATTGTCTCATAGTTACGTTACTCCATTCCTTAAATTCTGGAATCTCTTTCTGTAAATTCTGCATATGTATATGTAAATAATATGTATGTATTTAATTAATGGAATGGGACTTAATTAAATTATAAATTGTTAACAGAAATGCCGCGCAAATACCTCCAAAGTCGGAATTTCAGTTCTTTAAGAATCAATTTTTCAATTCGTAAATACATACGTGAAGTATTCGAAAGACTAAGGGAAACTATTGGAAACTGTGTTCTAAATTTACTTTATATGTCTATTCAGCTGGCCTTCTGACAAAGGATCCTCGAACACGCGAAAGAAAGAAGTTTGGACAGGAAGGAGCCCGAAGAAAATTTACATGGAAGAAACGTTAACACTGTTTTTCCATTTTCCTGTACCTCAAAAATTATATATGTATAAATAGATTTCTGTTAATTCGTAGAAAGTATCTTTTATTTGTTCCGAGAACCACATTGTGTTCAATCAATCGATTAAAATTTTCTTGAATACTCTTCCTATCTATATGCTACTATAAACATTATTATTATCAAAATAAAATGTAGGTATAAATATGTATCAATTTACAAGACGATAATTATTCGTAAAATTTAATATACACTTTCCGGTACAATAAATAACCTAAATTGTATCAAATATTCGCTTCACATCCTCTCTAACGGTGTTAAACCAAGTAATTTCATACCTTCGGCAAGAATCAGTTTCGACACATGAAACAACAACAGTCTTTGATTCCCTACATCCGATGGTTCTCCTTTTATATTCAACTTTTTTAATGCTTTACTGATTGTATTGCTATTCGAAGAAATGTTACAATGTAAAACAATCTCTTGAATCATTATTTTTCATTTACTATAGTAGTACCGACCTTAATTTCATAAGATAAACTGCCAGTACACACGGCTCAAGCTCTTCGTACGATCGAAGTAAGACTTCATCGAATCTACTAATTAGTATAATTAAGTCGTCAACTTCTGGTTCCTTCAAAAGACTTGCATCGCATTCAGTTATTAAAGCAGCACCACAGTTACGTTCCAAGCTAGTCAAGCGACAATGCGTGTATTGCAATTTTACTCCAGTATCCCCTTTCATCTAATAATAAATTATATTATGCATATATAATTAGTACAACTAATAAAAATTATAAGTTATCAAAAACGATTTACATCAAATATTAAATTCCAATTGAATTCATAGTCTTTCATTCTTCTTTGTATCAAATTGTAAGTAATAATACCAGAGATGCCCAAAATATCAGAAGTCTTATCCATTTCATCTAAAGAAACTTTAGTTGCTGAAAGAAAATGATTATTGATTTTCTGTATTGTTGAATTCAATTTTCGTAGATTAATCAAAATTAATCATATTATAAATGCATTGTTATATCGTAGACATATAACTAGTAAATGTTATTCACTTACTAGCTTTTTTCGTTTGCCTTTCTCTCATAATTTCCTGCGCTTCGTTCAATATATCTTCCAGAAATACCGCAGTACCTTTCCTTGTACTCATACCGCGAACTCTTCCAAACTTAATATGTTTTAATCTGTCCACCCAAGGTACTTGCATTTTCTTTAAAATCTTCATTAAATTTGAGAAGTGATCAGTCTGAGCATTGTCCACTACGTAATACATAGCATCAAATTTATTTCTCTCGTACCTATCGATCGCGGCAGCAATGTCTCGAGTTATATACAAAGTAGAACCGTCGCTTTTAATAAGTGGTATGTTTCTTTCTTCGGTTACAGGTATAACTTTTCTATTTTGCTGATCCAACGTTAACAGTTTCATTTCTTCCATTAGATCAGTAATCTTCTTTGTACTCAATGCGGTATACATGGATTCCCAATGATACTCGTCAAATGTTATGCCTAATCTCTCGTAAGTTCTTTCTAACTCCTGTACGGTATAATCTTTAAACGTTTGCCATTCTTCGTGAATATTACTATCTCCAAATTCCAATTTCCTGAATATTTCTCTGGCACGGTCATTCATCGTTGAATCTGTCTCGGCTAATTTATTTGCTATAACGTATGCCTTGTACAAAGCCTTAATAGGATTTTCTATTATTTCTTTGTTATCGACATTTCCTAGTTCAATTCCTAATTGAATAAAACCAAACTGTGTTCCCCAGTCTCCCAAATAATTTAATCTCTTCACTTTATTTCGTAAGAAACTATTTACATTAGCAATATAATTCCCTGTAATTGTGGAACGTAAATGTCCTAAATGAAAAGGTTTAGCAATATTCGGCGAACTAAACTCTACTATAATATTTTTATTATTCTCTGGAATCGCCGGCGGTGTTGGCCCAGAAAGATTACTCTCTAAAATCGTTTTTATATATTGATCTCTTGGTACAGCAAAATAAGCGCTATCGTTTTCTATCTTGACGTTATTAAAGGTATTGTCCAAGTCAACTGCTGCAATGTTTTGCGTTTCACCTAGTACGTTATAGTAGTTTGACTTTAATGGAAATACAAAATAATACGAGTCATTTGTTGTATCACGGTTTACATGAAGCTTGGACATAATCTTATGTTGATGTTCATTATTTACATTCTGTAACGGTTTTATAACCTGAAAAGAAATAAACAAACTTAATTGCGTGCAATCGTACTTATCTCGCAAAATTTTCGACATATTTTACAGAAAATCCTAAAATAACTTTTTAGCAAAACGTAGTGCAGTATAACAACTTATAATTAACATTGTTTTTCTTAGTCTACGAAATAGTCGGTATATGACGAGAAAATTCTCACATAACCTAAATAAAATTAATGGAAATTTGTTCTGCGTTTAATGAATTGAAATCTTTAGAATTATAATTTTCAAATAGAAATAAAATCATAATCTTATACCTTTTTAAATATTGCAGATCTCAGACTATTGCTCATATTGGAGTTTATGCAATTATTTAATAATAAACTTTTATATATATATATGTATTTAAAAATCCATTTATTATGTGTTTTTACTTTCAAAAAAATATTACAGTTCCATCACTCCTGTTATGGAAACAATTCCTGAATATGTAATGTGTTACACAAAAAGTTGTTATTCGCAATAAAAATATATCATTTTTTAGTTACTGTAAATAAATAGTATGTCGTATGTCGCATGTCATGGACAGTCATGGAATCAAATTTGAATTCATATGGCACTATTGACTTGACACTTTCATTTGAAAATATTGAGGAAGCGTGAATCAACTTCATTCATACTGATTCATACATACGAACGGAACAGAGAAAATGTCAATGTGTACATAAATAAATACATAAAGTACATTTTACATATACTTACAGAGAGTACATCGATCTCAACAATAAAAATGTAATAGTTATGTAAAAAGTCCAGTAACGCTTATGTACGATTAAAAAATTTGAAAAATCGTTCTTAAACTGGATCACATGGAAGGAATTAAACAAAACAAAGTATATTGTACTTTTTAGGTTAAAGTAGTAAAAATACTTAATGGGTAAGCATGTTTACGGATACATAATACATATATATATTTTTTGCACCGCGACTAACATTTAAACAAATTATTTCATAAATACAAAGTACCGAAACAATTGTACGTGGTTTTAAAACGAAAGCGAAACACATATAAAAAATTGTTTTTTTTTTATCATAGGGAATTGATGATATTTGATTTGTTGTATTTATATACTTTCGTAATAGTCGTCGTCCGTTAATAAATTAGTGAAGATATGGAGAATCAAATTCATTCAGAATTAATCATGAAAGAAGAAAAACTAGAAGAAGCCGAACAAGAGTCGAACAACAGTAATATTACAACAGTAACGATAGCAGTTAGTACAAATACTTCTACCGCTATTGCAATCGAAAGTAAAAGTAGTGCACACGAAGGAACAGAGTCAGCGATCGGTATCAGACCGAGGCCATTAATTTGCGTAAAACCAGAAAATGTAAATATCGGATGTAAGTCGGAACCCATAGAGAATAAATGGCACTGGGCACCAGGAGCTTGGCAAGACGCTACGAGAACAAGCGCTTTTCAACCTTATAAGGTAAAAATTGTTGAACCGTACCTGCATTTAAATGTGTACTTATTCAAAAATATTTTTCGCAGCCTCCTACTTTACTTACGAATTTACAAAGAGGTAATACGCAAACAGAAATACCTCAACTCTACGGTAATAGCGATATTACGTTTCACACGTTAGCTGGCCAGGGAGAACTGACTCCTGAACAAATACATCCAAGTATGGTAACTTAAAAGAAAAACCTATAACTTTTGCATCGTAACGATATATTAATCCACGAACAAATTATGTAAAGACACCGTGGATTCGCCGGACGAAAAAGGTTTGACCGGTCTTATGTGGGCTGCTGGATACGGACAGTTAGGCAGCGCGAGACATTTGCTTAAAGCTGGTGCTAATAAAAACTATCGTGGTCTTAACGGAGAAACACCTTTGCATTTGGCAGCTGCTTACGGGCACCATGATCTTGTAAAATTATTGTTAAACCATGGGGCAGACTCGAACGCAAGCGACGAGGTATAAATTATTATACTTTCAACCAACTGAAAATTCCAAAGTAATAGTTAGTTTCGTTTAGGAAGGAAACACACCGCTGATGTACGGAGCGCACGGCAATCATTCGCACGTATGTTACGAATTATTGTCACGGGGAGCTGATGTTACAAAACGTAATATACATAACATAAGTGCTTATCACGCAGCGGTATTAAACAATTCATCGACTGGTAAGCTAACATACATGTAAAAACTATTTCTAATGAAATACCATAGTAGTACTTTAAAAAAATTACTGTTCGTTGTTTCAGCTAAAGCAGTTATCGAGAATTATTTATTACAACAAGTGGTAACTGACCTCTCGTAGCAAAGTACAATCGTAAACTTTTCTAGATATCAAAAGTTGCAAATAGAAAACTAATATTTATATATCTGAACATTCTAATAAACGTACTTTATTTTCATTTCTGTATAATTATTTATAGTACATATCGCTTAAAGGCTGAATATAATAAGTTTTATACTTTTCTTCTTTACGAAGCAACGTTTTTATCAACAATTTCTTAATTATTATACGCATTTAATAAGTGGTAACACCTAGACAACTTTTACAGTTATCTTACTTATGAAAATAAAGGTTTCGCAAACCTTTTCGAAAACTGTTGATATCCTGTATACGCGTATACAAACATTTATATGTTACGTTAACATTGGTTCTAAGAAAAAGCAGATGGCTGTGTAAAGTAAATGTATTCGAAAATGCATCTCTTTATTTCTATTTCTTTATAGCGTATATAATTACATTCCTTATCAGTGTTTACACAAAACGAATATATAGCAATAAATATGTGAATAAGTTTTAAAAGCGAAGAATACGAAAACATTAAATGCTACTAATAATACTATTGTGAAGAAACTAAAACAGTTGAATGCAATTATATGCTTTAATAAATTTTTTATTTGTTAAAACATGATTATTTATTATTTTCTCCTGTTATTATGGCTTTATGGTTATATGTATATATATGTATAAGTATATGTACGTACCTTACAAAAAAATATTGCTATACTTTTCCGTACATTAATATTTCATTTTCTAGTTTACGATCAAGTATCATAATAGTTCTAAAATACATAAGGAAACAATTTCTTGAATTTAAAATTTAAACTGCTACAATTTAAATTTTATTCATAGGCAATATGTGTAACTTATAAAATATGAAAAAACTTTCAATGTTTCTTCATGACCAATTATAAAATACTTTTGTACAGTTTTCTTTAACAGTTCGACGTTAGCCAAGTATTAAATGGAACTCGCATTTATAGGATATTTGTAAGTGTATCGTGTACTTCCTGCATACCCAATTATTGATTAAAAAAAGAAAAAACAGTGCTTGAAATCGATGGAACGAAATTGTAATTGGGACGATAATTAAGCTGAAAATGTTGATTATTGATGTTTCGATGGCCAGCGCCTAGTTTAGTAACCTTGTACACATTTAACACAAATAGCTAACTTATTCTCGGTATACTTATACCACTACATAGTTGTCGGTAAAGAAAACTGTTTCTACCGAGTGTTTTACAGGACTTTCATCGTCAACGAGCAAAACTTCCATCACCTAGAAAAGATATAAATTTAATGAATCCTCTAAGATATATTCCAACTACACTAGTAAAGAAATACTCTAAATATGTTATACCTTAATATTGACATACGATGTCTTCGACGAGAATGAAACGTTAAGGGGAAAGAAATCGGATGGAGTAGAAGAAGGTGCTGAAAACTCCATCGAACCAGATTTTGCAGACGCATCTACAATCGGCAGAGACCACACAAGCATGTTTCGTCGGGCTTCGTGTGTATACTGTCCATCGCATTCGCTTACTATGGGATTGCATCCAATGGGCAGAGGAATGTTTATTTGTACATTATTTAGTTCAAGATTAACTTGTTCTAATTCATATTCTATATTGACATCGCATCCACCTTCTGCGTTTTCGGAAGGCCAACAGTTTACTGTAACATCATGTTGTAATATAACATTAACTAAACACGTATAATTGAATTCATCGACACCGTTACAGTTTCATCAAACTATCCTTACTTGAGATAGGTAATGCTGTTTCATCCTGAGCCTGTAAACGCCACTTCAATACTCCAACATCGGTATTCAACGGGAATGGTTTTGCAGGGATCTTTAGACCTATCTGGCTACGAGATCTGAATAAATCCTTATCTACATTGGGATGTGTTTGTAATTGAATTCCTCTCGAATCTCTATTTTCTAATTGTACACGAATTCGTCCCCATTTTTCATCCGAGATGTGTAGCGTGACCAATCCGTGCAACTCGAAGTGTTGCAAACCACCGTCTCTGCCAATTCGTACATTAAGTCGTTCTTCTTGACGTAGATGAACTCTTGAAATAAAAAAGAAGAAACATTTACATAAAAAGCGTGTCTAAAAATCGTGGAATATTAAAGATACGTCGAGCTATTTCTTACGGTTCGGTATGAACTGTCTGCGGAGCGATCGATGGTTTTGCATCCGACGTCGATAAAGGTGTAGTCACAACGTTTTCTCCTTCTTCTTTCAATTGATCAACGAAAGAATCAACATCGCGAGATTTTCCTCCTAATTTCATAGCACCTGGTCCGGCGTTAACCGGTTTCCTGTGAAAACAACCAAAACGTTCTTACTTGATCGATCAATTTTTAACAACACGTCCCGCACGCTTCTAATTACTATATATGTACTATAGTATTTCTTACTGTGTCGGCGTGTACGCAGGTCTAACCGGTTCTGGTACAAAGTTAGCAGTATCTCCTATGGTAGGAGTTGGCGTAAAATTGCTACCACTTCCGAACGAGTTACCAAAACCAGGATTCTTAACGTTGCTCTTTTTATTCGCTTCCATTCTTTGTCTCTGTAACTCCTTCGCTTTCTCGCGCATTTTATTTTTCGCTTCTCTTTCCTGGGTCATTCTTACCGCTTGATATATTTTTTCTTCGTGCGAATCCATTTCTACGAACGTTCTGATCTGCGCCAAGTTCACATTTTCTCTGTAACCAAGCGCGACGATCTCGTCGAACGCGAATATCAGATCAAACGCGTTCTCAGCTATTTCTAGTTCGTCTATTGAACTACAGCATTCTGGAATCTATAAATTCAATTAAACGCTTAACACGCGCAAACAACTGACAAATAATTTATTCAACTCGATACTTGGAAATATACGTACAACTCTTGCAAAAAGTCTGAGCGTTTCTAAATCTTCTAATATATTGCTAGCTTTCGTGGTAATTAATAACATGTAGACTTTTTCCAGCGGTTGATAAACATATCTTACAGATTCTGTTTCTACAAATGTATGCTGTTTGCCGGAACTCATCAACTTTGGAAATGCGGCGAGCAAGCCTTCTATCCTGGCTTTCGTCATCTCTACGAACTGACGAGAAATAATGGCTGGAATTTGTTCAACTTTCAATTAGTATTTGCAACATTTAATTCTCATCTATCTCATTGTATTAACGAATATTAACATGCTAAACTTCTCTTTTGACATTTAGCGCGACGCAAGCAACAGTTACAAAAGCAACTGCTTTCGTTACTCTGAAACGTGTTCAGCGATATAAAAGATGATGATGATTTGACAATTAGAAATACGATCGTGTAAACGTGAAGAAATATGAAACATAATGCACACATAGACAGATTGGTGTGATCACAGAAAAAAGGTGTTACTTACTTTTGCCTGCTTTAGTGCAGACCGCTGCTGCGATAAGTACCTAAAACAATAACGAAGTATTTCATCGTACGAACGGCTTTAATTTCTTATTCGTATCCGCAAGAATCACGAGCGAGCGGGTGATTGACATCTGTAGCAAAATGCATAGGCACGATTCCGCCGAAGAGAGATTTCAACGTCCGCGTAAAATGACAATCACTTCAGTTCAACGATAGATAAATGCTTACCATTTTGATGAATTATTTCGAAACGTTACAAGTTGCACGATTAACCTAATATAATTTTTATATAAGTCAATCCTCTATCCACATCATATATACAAATACGGGTGCACGAGCAGAGGGCGCACTGTGCTGACGTGTGGCATCAGTGGCATGACGAAAGCATTATATAGAAATAGACTCATAGCTTATAGAGATAGATGCGCGGCCATGCGCGGCCTGTACGAAACGCTAAAGCCTACAATGGCGGCCGGGTGGATCTCTGTCTCACTCGCACACCGATAGTCGGTGGGGCCCAGTGGGGCCGCAGCGAGCCAGTCACAACTCTCATTTCCTACGCATTCCTCACTTTCATTGGGCGAATCTTTCCCCACCAACTTGTCAATCAGAAAGAGAGCGCCTTACGACCACAACGTGGGTGGTCATTTGAAGTGACATTTTCCTCTGCGAAAATGTCACTTCAAACTTCAAATAAATGACCTCAGGAACCTCCCATTTCTGGGTTCTGCAGGAGTTTTGGGACACCCTGTAGATAGAGTGCCAGCGTGTCACGCTAAGCTGTAACCACGCTCCGAGGCTCCGATTGGTCCATGTGTGTCGCGAATCACGGACAGGTACGATACTGTTTTGAAAGTTGATTAACCTAAAAATAGTGTTTTCTACAAATTGTCAAATTTCTAATTTCAACCTCTTCTGTCACGATGTCAGAATTAGTTCGTATGTATTTATCAAATACTATACTCTAACGCTATAGCGAATACACATCTTAATTTATATGACAAAGTAATGTTTATTATTACTTGCAGAGAGCGTATGTTTAACATTGCCTAAAAGTATAACAAAACAAATTAGCACATGCGAAAACAGTAAACAATATATAGAGAATTTTTTACAAAACACATTGCCATCCACCGATACTAGCTCTATAGTGGATGAATTAAGAAAGGTATGTTTTTCAATGAATTTAGGTAAGTTACATGTAAATAGTATTTCTATTATTGCTATTCGTTTTTTAGATTAATAATAAGAATTTATATTTTATTTTTCAAATGAACATCTTGTACACACAATTACATCCTATGCGAAGTTACAAATTAGCAATGAATGTTTATGTAGTTAATAATGTTGTGTTTACGTGAATATTAATAAGAAACTTTTCCTTACATAGAATGTAAGAAATTACATACTTCCGTCCGATTATTTTACAGTCTTTCATCCTTGGTAAACATAGAAATAAATGGAAAAAAAATAGAAGATGTAAAGGGAAACTATTAACGAGTAGAAAACGAATGCTGCTTGGATTACGTAAAATTGGTATCAAGAATGACATGAAATATAATGATTTATTACCATTGAATAGATTATGGTTAAATTATGTCCAACAAATGTTGGGCAGCAAGTTCTTCGTTAATATACCATCGAATTCGACCGATCCGAATTGGGAAAACATTAATCAGCAATTAATTAAAGCAGATTTCCATGGTGCCGAAATATCGATTATAGGATCAAAATGTCCTAGTTTAATCGGGCTAAGCGGTATAGTCATTCAAGATACCAAGAACATTTTTAGAATTTGTGGACAAGACAATATTATTAGAAGTACGAGCAAACAATATATTCTATTCAATGTTAGACGTGTTTAAAGTTTAAATATTATATACTCTAATCTGTATAAATTTCAGCAATACCGAAGGATGTTGTACTTATGAACATTCATATGAAGAATGTAAAATTGGAATTATTTGGCAAAGATCTTACTGTAAAACCTGTAGAACGGACGATAAAGAAGTTGAAATGTGGACGTGTATATGAATTGTAATGTATAAATTAAATGTCGTTTGTGCAATTGAAAAAAACGTACAAAGAAAGAAACTCACCTTCATTCGATATGTATAAATTCATAAATATACATTTTATGGAATAATATAATTGCATTTTATGTTTATCTTATCTATAGTAATGTAATGTCCTCTACGGTGTAAGATAACTTTTTATTTGAAAGATTACACATACTAAATAATATATATGTTTGTATAAAATATAAACAAAAGATTTGTCAGAGTAATCTTCGATATTGAAAATATACACACCGCTGTGCAAAAACATAAAATTATAAAAAAAATGTTCTATTCAAATGGTACAATTATTTATTGAAACAAATTTAATTACGACAACTCACATTTTATACTAATTTCGTAATACAGAGACGTTGCTTCGACCGCGTCTATGTGTATACACTATACACGTATAATTAACAACTATAGTTCTTATACGTTTCTTTCCAAATATTTGCTAATATTTTATTATAATTCATAATATCCAAACAATAATACAATTACATTACTATTTTTTTTTTAGAACAGCATTAAATACACTTTTCAATCTACAATTTTATCCGTTACATAATTTCAATGAAGATGAAGTGATTATTAGGAATGTTATAGATTCTCATTCGCATCATCTAATTTTAACATTTTCCTTTAGTACGGTTCAGCTAGAATTACTGCGTTCAATAAATGCCAAACGAAAGTGTCTCACGATAAGACGGTAATGTTTATCGTAACGAACATTATTCGAACACAATCGATAGACTCCGGATGTTCTTGCAAGCGTAATGTATATTAATGAAATATTAGGTAAAATAGATCGATTCGTGCAAAATATAAATGGGATTGAACTTCTACGAAGTGTGTAAAGCATGTGTGCTGGTATCTACAAATCAAGTATAAATATACTGGCAAAGTATACGTAAATATACATACGTGTATGAATACGCAAAGTATTTACTTATCGAGTTCTGTTTTCGTAACTATAAAAATATGTTGTATTTGCGCGAACATCCGTTGTCGCACTAGAACAACTCGATCGATAGCGAATTCAAATTCAATTGCTATCGAGAACGTACTGTTATCATATGGTTTCTTAATTTTCAACTTTCGCTTCGTATTTACGAGTAACGAGTACAATTTACTAAGTGTGTACTTCTCACCTATTTCGAGATGTATGACACAAAAAATGATTACTCAGAACGTTTTATGCGATGCGATAGCTCTTTTAGGAACATTAAATGTAAGATGTGGCAGAAAAACGATCTCAGTTTTCCGACATATCTTGCACATTCATCCTGATCTATTAGAAGAGCATTTTATACAGATAATGTAAATTATTGAACGATCAGATACGTCAACAACACGATTCTGCGATGATTCTACGTATGCATTGGAATCTGACCTCTCAACTTGTATTAATACTTGTATTATAATTTCATTATGCATTAATACAATGATATAACGAACAATACATCTGAATAGGGTACTATACATACATTATATTAACCAAATACAATAAGTAAAAAAGAAACTTCAAATTACATTTCTAAAGACTGAACACGAGTAAATTAGTTCGTAAACACCTTTCAACGTTTTCTCACAGGTGTAATATGCTTCGGTTTAACGCATAAAAAAGGATTAGCTGACAATGTTACAAGCCAACGTAAAAACAAGTCTTGTTACATATACCGATACATCGATACGACGAAATGGTTTGAAAGTCTGTTCGTTCTCGACGGATTATATAAGTTTTCTGTCTAGATGTCTAAATTCTGCGAGAATATACGAGAGAGAGAGAGAGAGAGAGAGAGCTACCTTCGTTATTATTTGTTTTCAGCAGAGCGTATAACAATGTTACTATTCTATATTTCACATTTCGGCTGCCAAGTTTGAATACTAAATTTTTATTTATCCATGCCACAGCAACACACACGAATACTAAACTTATACACCGATGGACATACAAACGCATTTTTTATATCTTCCTATATTAAAGTTTCTAAATACATTACGTACAGTTTAGACTTCGTAGCTTCGTTCTTTTTTTACTGTTATACCGATGTACCGATATATGCCAATTTTTGTTTATTTCACGTGCTGAATATTTCGAGACTCGTACATTTTACCGCAACAACAATTTTTCAACGAATCTAAATGAACATATCATTTTTATTACTGAAACTTATGTATCGAAATAATATTTTCATCGTTTTCCATAAATCGATACGAGCAAACGACAACTTCGAGTTTCTGTTTTTGTTTTCCGGCGGTGATTTACGCGTGATTAGCCAAATTTTTGTTTCTTTCTCTTTTTTTACCAAAAAGGAAGCACTTCATAATTTCTTGAGATATTTATTAAAGTGAAACTTACATGTATCTTTAAGATCATTAACTTTATTTTATCCTAAACTAAAATTTTTGTTCAATACTTAAACAAAGGCACATACGTATACAATACATTGATAAATCTGCAAAATTGTCATGACTACTTTGCAAAGTAACAAATGAAATAATTAAATTCAACTTAACAAAATATCAGTATAATACGAATTGCTCGAACGAACTATCGTATATTGGCTCGAAGGTCTGTTCACGACGCGTATTTGCCAAAGATTTTTATATCCTTTCTTTCTTTCTTTTTTTGTTTTTTTAAATAATTCCAGTATGTTCCATTATAACAAACAGTGATCCACGTTTACTTTGATTATTTTAACAGTAAATTAATCGTTTTATAAATAATTATGCATAAACTAGAAATTCGCGCTTAAATATTTTGTAGTTTATTTCGAATTTATTATTTTAATTATATTACAATCGTTTTTCACGGCAATGCTTTCTTTTTTTAATGATATTGTTGTAGCATTTAATAATAGTTATTATGCACTATTGAAATAATCTTGTTCTACCTATATATTATAGAAAAGTAGATTTTGTTGATCTGTGTTATTTAATCCGTTGCACATTGTATTTCACATACCATACCCTTGGTACGCTGCGGCGGGAGCAGCAGCAGCAGGTGCATAAACATTCTGTGGAGGTGCGCCGTATACGCCTTGCGGTGCGTAACCAGGTGCCATCATACCTGGTCCTGCTGTCAGCATCAGCTGAGGTTCCGCTGTACCCGTAAAACACAATTAAAACACAATATTGTTATCAGCTTAACACGCGTAAAACATGTTCAACTTTTTGCTGTAACTGTAACACATTTACTTTTCGCATATACAGTCAGCGGCAATAATAAGTGGACACCCTTAAAAATCGCATAACTTTTTAGAAATTAGTCCAAAGGACTTGAATTTTTCTAAGATGTTAGACCGGCTAGTTCGCTACAGAATAAGTAAACAAAAATTTATTACGATTGCAATTGGTAGGAATTATACAAAATTTTAAAGAATGATGTTTTACTATAAGTTACCGAAATCTATAAAACGCATTTTTTAAATTGTCGTCACAGGCCCAGATAGAAAAGTTGACAAAACATCATTTTTTACAATTTTGTATAATTCCTACCAATTGCAATCGTAATAAATTTTTGTTTACTTATTCTCTAGCGAACTAGCCGGTCTAACATCTTTAAAAAATTCAAGTCCTTTGGATCTATTTCTAAAAAGTTATGCGATTTTTAAGGGTGTCCACTTATTATTGCCGCTGACTGTAAGTGACTACAATTAATACGTACGCATAATCATAGGCTTATGTTCTTGATGGTCGGTTTCTTCTATACGCCGGCTTTCAGCTTCTACCAGTTTATCAACCTAAAAAATATATATATATGTGAAGTACGCGTATTGCAACTTGCAATAGAAAGAGTTAGAATATGTACATCGTAAATGCTCTGACCTTAGTTATATATTCTCGTGCAACCTGAATAAGATACGGCATGGCGAAGTGTAAAATGCGATTTCTCCATGCAAGTTCTAAAATAACATCTGGATGTAGTAAATCGTAACAATGAAATAGGCATGCTGCAAAACAATCTTTCGATCCTCTTTCCAAGAACCACTCTAGTAATTCTTCTGCGACTTCCGCATTTCGTGATTCTGCCGCGTATTCCATGGCATCTCTGTTTAATAAAAATCATCAAAATAAATATACGTTTTCAAAAATACGACAGATTTAACAGAAATAGAATATACCTAAATAATCGATCTTTCTTGCACAGCTCCACCGATTGTTTCCATCTATTGTTTCCTTTATATAAATACGCAGCAATTCTTCTAAATTCAATTAACTCATGCTTTTCTAATTGCTGTGCAAGCGCGATATTATCAAAGTTATCGAATGCGTCGATCGATGTTCTGAGACCTTGATAGTCTTCTTCGTCGATAAGTAAACTGTTCAATGCTTCGTTGATCGCTTTATTATTTAAAGTCTGAACCGATCTTAAATATGGTTTTACAAGTTGCAAATGTCCTGTTCTTTTGAAGTATGCAACTCCTCTTGTGTGATCCATGCGGGGAGCAAGTACAAGTAGTATGTCGTTCAAAAGTAGAGGTTTATATTCAACGTAAAATTGTATAGCTTTGTAATATAATTCTACATTTGCCACTTTAGTGATCACATCTTTGAAGTGACCTTCTCGCCATGCTTCGGTAGGATGTTGCATCATAGCGAGTACTGCGTTATCGTACTCCTCATATTTATCATACAAAAATACAAGTTCTGCCCATAAATGTGCCTGTTCTGCCGCACGAAGTACCTGTAAATATCATTATAATATACAGAAAATGTGCAAAAGAACTGTCGCTTCTTTTTCAAAGTCATCGACTTTGAATCAACTCGAGTCTAACAAAACGTACTTTTGGTATATTGACGCGCGACCAAAACAGTTCCAGATGTTCTCTCATACGTTGAGGCTTATACTTGCTGTAAAGTATAGCTAATTCGGTAAACATTCCCATATGCGCTCTTTCAAGTCCTAACGCAGCTTCTAGGAGATTGATTAGTTCCTCGAAATGTCCTCGATCTTGATAATAATTGATCAAATCTTCAAGTTCATCGGCATGCACAACTATGTGCAATCCACACATTTGTGCTAATCTGAACTCGCCGCTGTCAACGCAAGCGAAACAAACTTCTTTCCAAGTACGAGTTGAATTGGCTTTGCGAGCACTGTCGACAGCACCTTGAAATTCTTTCAAGTGAACAAGCGTGATAGCTAGTCGCGCAAAGTTCGACACATTATTGTACAGAAGTTTAGCAGCGTCATACATTTTGTCGTCGAAGCATCTATCGCCAATCTAAAACAATTAAATCATACAAATTTACGCTTGCATCTGCAGAAAAATCAATTTTTCCAATAGTTATAACTTGTCTATGTATAAAAGAAGAAGGGAACGAAAGGCGACAAAAGGTTGATCGATGATATTGCCTGGACACAGCGTAATCCATTAAATATCTAACCTTTTGTATATCAGCATGATTAGGCCCAGAGATAAATTCTTCAAGATCCGCAAGCCTGTTGGTTCTCGCGTACGCATATATCAATTCGCTTTCAATGAAAGATTCGCGTGCCTTCTTGCGAGCCATTTGCAGATAACGCACTAAATCTTCCCAATGAGAAGTCCGATGAGCAGTTTCTACAACATCTACGTATGCCGATGGATCATCCGCTTTGATGAAACTGTCGATGGCTTCTTTAACTAGTCCTTGTTGTAATTGTGCTCTGGCTAATTGAGACCATACTGGCGGCTCGTTACATCTATACGAATACGTACGTTAGGTAGTTTAATGAATATACAATATCGGATATAATGAAACAAGAAATACTATACCTTTCCGCAAATTCATAAGCTCTGTCTAGATTATTCACTTGTTCGATTAAAACTTGTATAGCCGATGTATTCACGTCGAATTTCTTGAAGATTGCGAAAGCTTCTTCGTAGAGCTCGTTGTTGATAGCGATATTAGCAATGTCGGGAGCATCGTAATTATCCAATCGGTTAATATATTCCATAACTCGTGTACGATCAGCTTTTATAGCCGTTAGGATTAGAAGATTTTGTAAATTGCGATGATCACTGAACACGCTGCTGTCGAGTACAATTTTCTCGAGAAGCTCGATGAGTTCGTTCGGTAAATCAGCAGTCATGAATGCTTTCACGGTGACCGATATATCCTCAGGATCTTGAGTTTCTGACAAAGCTGTTTGTACAACCTGTAAACAAGTGTCGATATTATTATTTTTGTTTTTTTTTTAGACAAACCCTATATTGGTAAGTGATTTTATCAATTAATTCTCTTTAAAATATTGTTTTACGTAAACTTACCTGATCGATTAGTTGCCTTTTGTACGGGTTACTTTCAAGAAGGACTTCTGCCCACAAATCAGGATCCCTACGCCTCACCAAGTATCTTGCTTCGCTTTTGAATAGACTGTTCTCGTTGCACACGCTTATTAATTCTCGATCGCACTGACCACGTTCGTATGCGATGCATGCTAAATGTGGATCACGTTTTTCACAGTACTTTCCTACCACTCTACTGTCATAAAATTGATTCTCCCTAAAGAACAACAATTAATATTCATGTAAATAATAATGAGAAGTTAGTCGTTGTACATTTTAGTCGATAGTCGAGTAAATTCATAAACTTACTTGAGGAATCTTTCGGGATTGTTGTTACTGTCGATGTATATTTTTGCCAACGCGTTATGCGTTGCAGGCTCCACGCAACCTTCGTGAACACGGGACTCCAACCATGGTAACAGAAGTTTCAAGCGATTTCTCTTCTCAACTTCTTCTACCAGTTCGTCGGTTGAAAATTGCCCCCGCACCACCAGAATTAAATTCTTTATGATATCCTCGGAGCAATCAACATCCAGCAAACCACCCACTACAACCGGTAGACGCGATGGATTTACCTAAAAGTATACCGCATTAATGGTAAATCAGAATTTAATGTAATTAACAAAATCACAAAATGTTCTATGCTCCTCATTTATATGTGTAAAATGAAAAGGTATTATTTACATAGAATTTATTAGTTTTAGTAAATAGAAATGAAAACTTACTTTCTGGACATAAATTTCAATGTACTTTTGCAAATTATTTCGGTAAAGATAGAGTACAAGATCATGTACAAAATCAAATCGATCGCAAACAATTATTAAAGGCAGCTGATCGGATAACTTTGCTTCTTTGAGAAAGTTTTTAACGCGTTCCGGATTATAGCAGTTGCTCTCTCTACAAATTCGCTCAACTTCCTTAATTTGTCCAGTTTTACAGGCTGCTTGAATATACTTGAAGTGCACTTCATGATCCTGACTGAAATTCACGATAGATCCCAAAAAGTAGAAGAGCCCCTCGTACGACTTAAAGCTCTCGAATAGATCTGAAACAGACAATAAAATCGTTTACGTGAGTCCTCATACGATTAAAATACCGTATAGTCAATGATAAATACCTATCAAAGCTTTTGTTGTTAATTGCTCGTGATACTTTGTTGCAATCTGAATACAAATTTGTAAATTTTGTCGTATATTAGCAGTCAGCATTGCCTTCAGACATTCCAAAGAATCTTCGACGGACAGTGTTCCAAAAAATCCAACGAGCCAATCAGGAGACAGTAAATGCGTATGAACGACAGCTCTTTTAATGTCGTATAAATCGGTGTAATGTTCCAAAGCACGCTGTAACAATCCAGCTTTTTCGCATAATTGCGCGATGTGAGCTCTGTCGTAGTGAGTGAACATTTGATTTCCCAAAATTGCGTCGGCAACTTGAGGAGCGGACATCAAATTCATTTCTAGAAGGCGCGTTTGCAAAGCTCCTTCGGTTGGCCGATTATTCTTCAGAGCATCTAACAAAAATGCTGTGCATTGTTGTACCATGTTTTGTTCCATAAATATGTCCACAATCTGTAAATACGTACTCATTATAAAAAAATAACATTGCAAATATAATGTAATGGTTTACAAGTAGTAGAAGGTGTGGGAGAACTCGAAAATAAGTCGGGATCAAATAAAATTCTCGATACGTCCCGACCAAACATTTTCAGGGCCTCTCGCGCACTTCTCTATTCACCACGAGTATTATAAACATTTTTCTAACTCTTACTTGATTGATATCTGCTAAAGGTTCTTCATCTTGAACTAACATTTGGGCAAATGCTACACCCTGATCGGGATTAAGTCTCATGACATTTCTTAACAAAAATATATAATCAGGAGTGTACGAAACTTTTTTGGCGTACAATACAATTTTTTGAAACTGACCAGTTTCTGCGAAACATTGTATAACTTTATTGGGAACGTTAGCTCTCAAATAAACGCTAAGAGCCAAGGTTGGATCAGCTTGTTTCACCAAGTCTCCCAATTCCTCGCTACACTCCAGTTTATCTTCTTTCAACCATTTTTCGAGAAGTTGTTTCCGTCCTTGTACCAGCACAGGACGACATAATTCCAATGATTCGTATTTGTTTAATTGCCCTTGATCTAAAAGTATTCCAAAGTATTGCAACAAAGGTGATGTTTGTCCTTGCGTAGTTGGTACCTGATACACATACGCAAATTGTTATTTTTCTGTTAAAACATTTGTATACTTTAATTCGCTTTAAACTGAATATACACCTGTTGGAATCGTTGAATCGTTGTCGGTGTCCGTAATATTCCTTTGGGAGCATTCGCCGCAACTTTCGCTGCTTCCGCGTACTGGCCATTTTGAAAAAGCATGTTGAACTTTCTCACAAACAATTCTTCGGCACCCGACAAGTTGTTTCTGACAGCCATTCGCAATGCAAGTTCAGGATTTTGTAGTACTCCGTTTATGTACGGAATTATATTTTCTACGTCGACGGAGACAGATAGTACTTGACCTTTTCGATTTACTCCTATTATACCGCCGGATGCTTCGTGCGGAGCAGTGACAAAAATAGTGTCTCCGGATATACGATTCATAAATATACATGTTGCAGATTCAATATCGTACATATGTATATAGCCATATTTTGTTATTAAGTATATAACGTCGTATTTTGAACTGACTTGCATCGCAACTGGAAAATCATTTCCAGCTTCCGGAGGGAAAAAAACATCTACCGCTTTCTTTGGGAACAGATGATTACCGGAAGGAGGTTGACCTACTTCGATGATGTGGAGTTTTGCTCCTTGCAGCGTTCTAACAGCGAAACAAAATAAATTACTAGGTTCCCCGTTTCCTTCTAGTTTAAATTGGGCAAAAGAAGCGGCGTGTCCTTCGATCGGCTGAGAACACTTTCTTTCAACAGAATAAAGCTGCATAGCACCAACCACTCTGTTATGCTGAGCAGAAATGCCAATTAATAATAGCCATGTTTGCTTCGGATCGGTTCTATAGTTTATTATTTGACAACCGTTTAACGAAGAATGTCGATCAAACATTTTATTCGGAGTTGACTCTCCTTCCATAGACCAGTGATAAACCGCGGTCTCTGTTACCAATGCTAATGTGTTCAACGATATCCATTTCCAGAAGACTACGTCTTCTGTCATTGTATGAGCTTTCATTTTTGACTTCATTTCTATGTTAAATATCTGAAGAGTTTTCATTGCTGTTGTAACAAATATAAAACACGTATCGTTAGTCTTCTCATTGAAACTCAACTTTCTATTTTTCTAACAATACATTTTCCCTCGTTGTGTCGATTACAAAAATTATTACAGCGATATTAAATCGTTTCAAATTAGTTTAACAAATGTCAGTAGAATAATAATGATTCTAGTAATATATTTGGTCGCAAAAATTAGATAAGTTGAAAATGGTACAATTATATAGCGCTATATATTGTATAACTATGACTATACTATACATAAATATGACCAAAACTAGAAATCTTTTGGCAAATTCCAAACAGATAATCAATCGCGATTCTACGATTTATTAATTCTAAAAGAGTCATTCATATACGAACCGTAAAATATCTTTTACCTTTTAAAGCTATAACTTTACTCGCAGGATTCATAATTGCAGAATCTGCAGAAATGGGTCTCCTGATCGGATTAGCAGAATCGTTCATATCGATGATGACTACCTGTGCGGTGTCACCAACTTTCTCTCTAACGCAAATGAACTTATCAGATTCCATAGTGAGCGTATTAAAACTAACATTGTTAGCATTAATTCCCACAGCAGTGAGCTATAACAAGAATAATGATACAAACTTAAAGGAGCTACAATGTAACTTATAGAAAGATATTGAAAAAGTTATTTTATGAAATCATGTGTGTCGGAAATATATATCTTGTATTATAATTTCGATATGGAAATTACTGAAAATGAAACAAGAAACTATAATATTATTTTGCTTATCGCATTAACGCATAATCGTCGAGTTCGATGTTGTAAAATAGGGCATTTTTGTGGATATCGTCTATTAATAATATTAAAGTTATCTCTTATTCGTTATTCAAAACATTAATTAGATAAGGATTTGATCTATTCTGATTAATAGAAATCGTAAAAATTTGAATGCAACATAACCAAATATTACTGTTAATTTTAAACGCATTATTCGTTATGAATATTAATCTTAGATATGAAAAAATTGTTTAAACGAATATTCTTAATCGTTGTAAACGAATGTAATGGAAGACGATTTGGTTCGCTAATCCTTAAAATTTGAGAAATACGAAGGATATAGCCACAGTAACGATGTATGTATTTAGAAAATTGACTCGTACATATTAATTGCAGAGAAATCAATAAATCGTTTAATAACTTGAACAAGAAGTAATAATCGAAGACATTTTAATTGGCATACGATATAATTAAGAGTTTCTAATACGTTATTAGATTGGTCGAAACGTAATCTATTACGAATTCGATCTTCCGTGAAAAGAAAAAAAAATGAACGTCTTGACATTTAGAATAATGTGCGAACACATTGTACCGAATTATGTAGGAAAAGCCAAACACTTTAATTAGAAAATTTATGGCATATAAAGACGGAAATAAGGGGCGTATATGCCGAGTAGACGTGGCCCTCATTGATAAAAAAATCAATTTATTTTTCTTGCCAACTTTCCAATATAGGACGATGCCATGATCGGTTAACCTCTACGCATTCGATCAGAAATATACCGATGAATTGATTGAAATGTTCGGTAACCGAAGAAACATACGATATTATACCTGTCAAAGTAACGTCAATTTGGAAGGTTTTAACGGAACTTCCGTTGTAACGCTGGTGTAGCAAGCAATAGCGGAAAAACGACAGGACGAAACGTCGAGAACTTTAGAATGGAATTGAAAACGGGAATTGCAAATGTGAAAATCATTGGCGACGTGTCGAAATAATTGATGAACCGGGAATGAAAACGGGTCACCTACCTGAAGATGTTCTTGAAACCTTATGGGTAATAACTGCGTCATTTTTCTGATGTTTTCTATAGCTTTCCGAGGTTTTCCAGCCGCTGTTATTTAATTAAGATAATAGTGCGGCTGTATACCGTTTCTATGTACAAGTGTTTTGCCCTGTGGTGCGCTTCTCAACCAGAAAACCTCAGCCCAACCATCAGCGCACAAAACCAACTGACGGAAAGCGAATGCCGTCACTACTTGCCGCTGACACCCATCATGGCCGCCAACGACCGCCCCTCTATCTAAAAATAGTTCTTCAAGTACAAAAGTGTTCTGATCGATCCTATATCTTGATATTGCCAAATGATTTTAAATACATTCAAATAGTAACGGTATGCAATTCATGCGACAAAACGCCTAACAATTCCGACCAACGTCATCGCGATCAAATTCATTTAAATATTCATCAGCGTAAGAATACATACAACTCGATTTTCTGTTAAATCTCGTACGCCACCCCTTCCTTTCTTCAATCCTCATCCCCCACTCCCTACTGTGAATGAAACTGCAACGGCGCACAAGTGTATACGTGGTACATATACTCTCCTGTACTCCTCTACTCCTTTTTACTCCTTCACTCCTTTACGCCTGTAGCATGTTTCACACGTGCGTATGGAGTGTACGTTTCAATCGAATCATTTTAACGATATTAGGTTAACGCTTATCAATTCCAGAGTATAGTTATTTAATAAAAAATATAAAAATACTACATTGTCAGTGGTATATAGAAACTACTTCATGTCTAAATCAATTATATTATTTTTAAAGTGCTAAACATAGCAGAATTTGTGGTTGTCGGCGAGTAGATATGTAGACAACTCGTGTAAATACGTTGTTGACGGGCCATAGAAAATAACGATTAGGTATAATAAAATTAAAAATACAATTTATTTTCAGGTGATTCTGGTAAAACTGTATAATACATAAGTTGTACAAATAGTCATTATACAGCCGTCGCTGTTATGGAATTTAATCGAAAAGACCAAAGCCCATGTCGTCGTCGTCAGACTCGGACTCCTCCTTCGCCGGCTTCTTTTCCTCTGTTGAGAAAAATTGTAGCGAATAAGTTACTCTATATATTATAGGATATAATATTATAATAATATTTACCTTTCTTTTCTTCCGCAGGTGCAGCTGCAGCTCCGGCAGCAGGCACAGCAGCGCTAGCAGCCGCAGCACCACCAACCGGCATGGATGCCAATTTCTCGCGTCCTGTAGAAATTGTGGAGATTCGTAAGCATCTAATATATTATCGAGTCAATTTTTTCATTTTTATATAGACGCTATATATACTAGAGAAAATGTTTTCTACTTTTATCAACTAACTGTTATAGCTTTTTCAATATTGAAATATTGTAGGATAAAAATGAAAATGTACATTTTGCAAAGATTACAAAAGATCTTGATCCGTTTAGAAGAAAAGCTAATGCCTGACTTAAATTATTATACCTTGTGCAATTATGTCATCAATGTTTTTTCCATTTAACTCGGATATCACTTTCTTCAGTTTCTCAGCGTCGGATTCAATTCCGACGGATGATAAAATTTTTTCAATGTCATTTTGATTGGGAGAAGCTTTCCCTCCTAGGGTAGCCAAAAGATAAGCGGCCACGTAACGCATTCTGAAAAATGTAATTGTAATATTACGTATATGTTTTACGGAATAACAGATTTTTTCGAATAATTAAATAACTTCAGTTTAAAAAAGGTACCATCACAGATATCAGTCGAAAGATGGTGAATGTTTAAATCATCATGTATATAAATTTTGTGTAAAATAGTATTTATTATGAAATGAAATGTAAATGCAATGAAATTATATTCTAAGCAAACGCAAATTTCTCTTTTGTATGTAATGAAATGAAATGTATTTAATAGCATGCACATTTGATATTATAGAATGATCAAGACAATGCAACTTTTATTTAATATAATTGTCTTATATGCGCACATGCTGATATTCTTTTTATTAACACACACACAGCATAATTTTATTAAAAAAATAATTTTTCATAATAAAAATTCCTTGATAAGGTTAATGCTTCAAATATATATTACATTTCACATGTTTGTATTTGTAGGACTCATCGTATCGTAATTCATCCTAGACTATAATTCGTTATTTTGTAAATAAATCCTGCCATTTGATAGTTTAATGTACGATAAATCGAAAACATACAATATTATTCGGGAAAATATATTACTAATATTTCTACATACCTTTAAGTCTTACGACACGAAACGTGGATCACGCTCAAAACAGAAAATATGACCGTGCTGAAGCTTTGGTCAAAGAAGAAGAACCTGGAAGAACCGTAACGACGAGAATGGGAAGGAGGGGAAACGTATGTTTCATTTCGTTTGTAGCGCCATCTGAGTCATGAAATATATGCTGTACCAGAGAGGAAATTTTCTCCCTGGTATGCACCATGAATATAGTAATATACCCTGACAACCAGGCCTACCATGAGTAGATCCCGCCCCGCCTAGGGCTGAGAACGGGCAGAATACGGTCGAAGCTACGCTTCGAGCTGCTCAAGATAAGATTAGCTCAATTTCTGCCTGAGATTCTCCGCGCGTATTAGCGACTTGTTCTACCGTCCGTGAGCGGACTTTTGCCCATGGCCAAAGCCCTGTAAAACGACATTTGCCAATCACATCAGTACGACGCGACGGTGCTGCCCCGTAAAGCGGCATTTGCACATCAGTGCGACCGTGCTGCCCTCTTAAACAAAGGCAGATTCAGGGTCTAGCAGCCGGTATTCTGCCTTCAGTCTGCCCATGGCTAAAGCCCTGCGCTCACGGACGGTAGAACAAGTCACTAATACGCGCGGAGAATCTCAGGCAGAAATGAGATTTTTGGTTGTCAGGGATAGTAGTTACATATTTCATGTTCTTATGTACAATTTCAAATAATTCATAAATCTGTAATCTGAACAAAATTCTAGACGAGGGATTAAAGAAAACTGAACAAAACTAAAATTAGAGAATATAGAAATATTAATTTTACATAATTTGTTATTTATATTTTATAATCATTATTTTTAGTAAATGAAGATGTGTTACATATATTTAATAATTAATAAGGATATCATAAATGTCATTTTTTCTTATAATATAATTAAAAATAGGGTACAATAAGTTTTTACACATAATATCCCAGTAAGCAAAAATGCTAGATTCGGCCCATGGCACATAAGCTCGCGTGGGCTTTTATTTTTGCCTCGACACCATCCCGGCACAAGCTGCCCTCGGCACAATCCTGGCCGCTCGGTCCATTTTAAGAGGGCAGCTTGTGCCGGGATGGTGCCGAGGTAAGAATAGGAGCCCACGCGATCTTTTGTGGCATGGCCAGAATCGAGCCATCATGTGCTTTGAGCAGCTTCGAGCGACGTTCGGCCAGTATAATGCTCGTTAGGTGGCCTCCGCACGTTGGGCTCGATTTCTGCTACGACAGGCCTGGTTGACTGGGTATATTATGTACATATAAACCAATATAAACCTATAGGTTTATATGTACTATATATGTACAAACCTATACAATAATAATACCTATACCTACATTGTTGCAATTCATGAAATAATAATTCATTACCTTCTTGAAAAACTTGTAATTTCGTGTCATCACTATACATATACAAGCATGTAAAAATAAATTTTTGAATGGTTCGAAATTACAAGCTTTTCTTTATAATTGTTTATTAAATTTAAGAAACCATTAATTAGATCAGAATCAATAAACTCCATAACTAATTTTCGTGCTTTTCAATTCTTCCCCTGTGCTGTGCAGGATCTTTTCTTTATGGTAGCACACGTTTTGATGGTGAATTGGAAAAAATGGAAGGTATTGCATTTTCCATAATAAGTCTTGGACATCTGAACAAAACATTCTCCAGTACACCGTTAGGAGATAAAATATTCTGATGCCTTTGGACTTTATCAGTTTCTGCAAAATTCAGACTACAAACTGCAGAATATTTTGCTGATGAGCCATTCAATTTGGCAAAACGCACTTATCAATTTGATATCAAACTTTTCACAATATGTGCACAATGCAGTGTACGTTTCGTACAATACTATAAATATCTTTATCAATAATCTCATTATCTCCCAAACAGATAACATATATACATAGTATTTGTATTTGTAACATATATTGGGATAAGGTATTTCTAAACTAAATTTATACATTTGGTTTAAAAAACAATAGGAGGTAGATGTCACTGAATATAAAAAATAATAATTTACATCGAAAATTTAAAGAATAAATTTATAATTATATATATATATATATATATATCTATCTATCTATTTTTTGTTTAAGAAAAATTTACGTACACTGTAATTATATATATGTTGTTGTGCAAGAAATAGCGGTGTGCGGTGTACCTTGAAATTTGCCGTACTTCAGGCCTCGGACTCGGATAAATCATTTTCTTAGTTAGTCACACTTAGTTGCAGTTAGTTGCAGTTAGTCAACAAAAATCAATGTGAACGCAGCGCTGATAAAGCTATGAAAGTACATTCGATGTGTACCGGTCTGTAAGGTGTTGTGTCAATTGCGTAAATTTACTTATTACTGCAGACAATGGGTAGAAAAACAGTTTCGTTAAATAATATACACTAAGATTTTTCTGCAGAAGTGCTTCCAAAGGAAAAGGTATATGAAATGTTGACACAGGATTTTAGTAAGCCAGTAGAATTTGATCGAAGATTAGATGTTATCGTTCGACAAATATTCCAATGGTATCATAATTGAGGATTTATCTAACAATTTTGGGTAGATATCATCGATATTGTGCACTTCAATAAATCCTTGAGACCTGTCAAAACGTTATATAATTTTTTGACCTTGCATATACATAGATAAGATTAGGTTATCTGCATTTTCATATTCGGATTGTATTAAAAAAATAAGCAAATTTATGAACTTTTATTTTAGCAAATATTGTAGATTCAGGAAATATTGGATCGTATCGTAATTAGATGATTATTTTTGTTCCAAAGTAATTCGGGAAAAGATGCCGATAGCTATAACTTTGAATTTACACTGAATATTTGTTTTAACGTACAATGTATCGTACGTTTTAAGGACGCTAACACTCTAAATTCTTGTCTTCTAATGAAATTCGTCTCTTGTAGTTAATTATGTATTTTATATTTTTCAGGAATAATGTTGAATGGTATATCCAAGCATATTTTACACTGTTTTCTATTATTCATTGTTATACTTACGTTTGAATTGATTTCTGGCGGAGTTTGCTGGGACAGTGATAAATACGTAGATTTAGATCCATGGGTTCAATATGGATTTATTGGTGCATTTACATTATATCTGCTGCGAACACTTACGTTTCTTTCATTACCACAAGTATTATTTAATTTCGTTGGATTGACAATTTATAACGCATTCCCAGATAAAGTAATCTTAAAGGGTTCACCGTTACTTGCGCCATTCATTTGCATTAGAGTAGTAACACGGGGAGATTATCCTCTATTAGTGCAAAAAAATGTAAAGAGAAATTTAAACAAATGTATAGAATCTGGTTTAGAAAATTTTCAAATCGAAGTAGTCAGCGATAAACCGATCGGATTGTGCCCTCATCGAAGAATTAGAGAAGTGGTCGTTCCGCCAAATTATCGCACGAGTAGCGGCGCTTTATTCAAAGCACGTGCTTTGCAATATTGCTTAGAAAATTCAGTAAACGAATTAGTAGATAACGATTGGATTGTGCATCTTGACGAAGAAACTCTGTTGACCGAGAATTCTATTTTTGGAATATTAAATTTTATATTGGATGGAAAACATCAGTTCGGACAAGGATTAATTACATACGCGAACGAAGATGTTGTCAATTGGATTACTACGTTAGCCGACAGCTTTCGAGTAGCGGACGACATGGGAAAATTAAGGCTACAATTCACAATGTTTAATAAGCCATACTTCAGTATGAAAGGTTCTTATGTTGTTACTCAGGTAATTATTCGCTGCACAGGTTGGTGGTACAACTGGTGAGGGGGGGGGGGGAGATTCTACATAAAAAAATAAGTAGAAAATGTAGAGAAAATCGATAGTCGATAAACTTGATTTTTTAAAAGTCGATTTTCTTGAAAACAAAGCCTCGTCGAATCATCCGATTTCCGGATGTACCACCAGTTACCGACCACTCAGTTCGTAACGTTATCAACAAATTTAGTTGGTAATAAACTAATGTAAAACTTGTTACCGTTGCAGATGGTGGCGGAAAGGAATGTTTCTTTTAACAATGGATTGGACGGATCCGTCGCGGAGGACTGCTTTTTTGCGATGAAAGCATTTACCCAAGGTTACACGTTTAATTTCGTGGAAGGTGAAATGTGGGAAAAATCGCCGTTCACGTTATGGGACTTTGTACAACAAAGAAAACGGTGGCTACAAGGTATATTGCTCGTTGTACATTCCAAAGCTATTCCATTCAGTAAAAAAGTACTGCTAGGCATATCTTGTTACTCGTGGGTAACATTGCCTTTGACTACTTCGAACGTGATATTAGCTGGAATTTATCCCATTACTTGTCCGGCAATTGTAAATTTTCTATGTGCCTTTATCGCAGCGGTGAATATTTATATGTATATTTTTGGTGTAGTTAAGTCATTTTCTTTGCATCGATTTGGTATTATTCGATTTGTATTATGCATATGCGGAGCATTATCAACTATTCCTTTCAATTTAGTCATTGAGAATATTGCTGTCATATGGGGTTTATTTGGGAAGAAACACAAATTTTATGTTGTTAACAAACAATTATAATATCAAATTTATTACCCGTAAAGTATATGGTATTCGTTTACATGACAACACAAGTTTACATTGATGCTAACGCACTATTATTCTTAAAATACTAATTAAGGAAAAATATGTCTGTATCTCAAAACATTTAGATACAACATGTAAAGATCGATTTGTATATATACAATGTATACCATATAGATATATGATATATTATATACATATAATTATTCAAATTATTAATACGTTGATTCCTATGGAGTTAGTTGTGAAACCACTAATTTTTAATGTCAACCCAATTTTAGTAGTAGTTACAGTATTGCTTTGTTCGCTCTTACAGCTAAGAATTGGACTCGGTTTACAATATGTATCTTGTTTTTACAAAACTATCTTATCCACACCCAATTTCAGTACCTTCTGTTACAATTTACAGTACAATATATTTATGAACTCTACTCAACAGTCAATGTTGTTGCCGAATCTAACTAAACACAAATTGTGAAGAAACTGAAAGTTCTTTCAAATGTCACGAGTTCTTTTACCATAGTTTTCTACTTATGCGTATTCGCATAAATTCGGTAATATAATCAATGATCGTACGATATGTACTTGATGTTTGTGTTTTTGTTAATATTTTAAAAAATCATAAAAATTATCAATTTTTCTATGAAAGAAATTTAATAATTACTTCATGTATCGATAAATTTTATCAAATAAGAAATAATTTGTTCAAATTAATTTATTAGCTTAAATTAACAAAAAAGTCTAAAAGAGATTGTCGTAAATGAATTTACAAAATTTTCCTTTGAAAGCATAGCAAATTTGATTTATAACGTTGCGGCATTAAAAATGTCTGAAGCTGTCAATTTGGAATGCGTAAACATCCTTTAAATCATGCACGTAATCGACTGCTACGACTTACATTCGAATACGTTTATTTAATTTGTGACGTATATTGCGCATTGTGTTTCCGTAGCTGTATCTATAATATCGAAAAGAAATTATACTAATCTATATGCGTTTATTTTATGCTAGATATTATTTAATTTCTCTAATTTATTATTTGTTACTAGAGTTTCCAATTTGACTTGCGCCGTCTTCGATATTCAGAGTATTCGTACATAGTATAATATTATTATAGTATACCTATATACCCCATGAGAGTAATAGAACTAATTTGTAATAGAAGGATTTTTAATATATAAATTTTTTACTATTTTATCTTAAAATTAAACTAAAAAATATAAAATGTGACTTAATTAGGAAAACGTTATTTTGTAACTTGTTTAAGTTAGTCAAAAATATATGTTTAACGATGTTCATTTCCATTGATATTTTTTTATTACAATCTTAATGCAATGTAGGTTACTATATTACACTATAATTAATTTATAATAAAGAATGTATATATAACAAATTTTGTATTGATATAAAAAAGTTTGTAATAATGTAAATATCTGTATTTATTTTTGATTAGCAAGTTCAATACTTGTGAAAGATTTGTGGCATTGTGCATATGGATAATATAATAAAAATATCGAAAAAAGATTGTTTTCTCCCAGTCAGCCAAACCTGCCCATGCAGCAGTGTGCCCAGCTGGGACACCTTTTTTCGTAAGATTCTCGATAAAATGGGGTACCTTGAGCAACCCGCAGAATTAAAAAAAATTGGTATGATTTGATTCTGAAAATTCTGTATATTTTGTAACTCGTAGGACAACGCCCTGAAGTCTTTATCCGGAACAGATTGTTTTGGTACATTCCCGCCAATATAACTGCCTCAGGGCTCTGATACCTGACAACACCTGACAGTACCTGGACAGTACCTGACATGACAGTACCGTACCTCATCATCCTATATAGTCACTGTTTTGGTCGCGCATGCGCGAGAAAAGAGACATTATAGGACATGGTTTTATGCTTCTATTATATGCTTTGTCTATGGTTGCAAATTGCTACGCTGTTCACCGACTTACCATTGTTAAGTCCGTGGTTACCAGTGTTTACTACTTTACTGGTGGTTACGCTCTATATACGTTATGTACATTTCAGTATATTTGTTACGAGGAAATTTTCTAATTCTATATTCAAAAACTATGCATGGAAGAAACATGTATTAGAGGTGTAGAAGAGAGAAAGATATATCAGTGCTTCCGGTGGATAACTGTATATTTTATTGTATTCAAGCATATTATACAAAACACAATTGAGAAACTTCATAACCTATATTTAAGATAACCTATATTAAGTTCGTGCAATCGAAGAGTTCTTGAAGCATAATGAGTGGAAAAATGAGGGATAAAGATGTTGTACAAGCGGTAGTTCTTTCGGAAGATTTTGTAACAAATTTGACACCTATGCAAGATATATTTCCAAGTGTCTTAACGCCAATCATAAATGTACCACTTTTAGATTATTTAATCGAAACTCTGATTAAGTGTGGAGTACAACAGTTGTTTCTTTATTGTAGCTGTCATATCGATTTAATAAAGAGTCATGTACATGTACATAAAAGAAAGTGGTCAGAAAAAATACTAGTTAATCTAATTATATCGGAAGGATGCAGATCTTTGGGCGATGCTCTTAGAGATATCGATACGAAAGGTTCGATCCGTGGAAATTTTATACTGATAAGGGGAGACACTTTTATTAACACGGATCTTACGAATGCTTTAAACAATCACTGTTCTAAACTGAAAAAAGACAAAGGAGCAACGATGACTATGTTGATGAGGAACATTGGCTCGACCAGCCATTCCTTATTAAGAAATGAAACATTTTTATTGGTTTCCGATAAAACCAATAATCAGGTTCTACACTACAGTAAATTAAGGTCCGACGAGAAGAAAGTGAAATTCGAATTGAGTTGGTTCTTGGAACATAACGAAGTTGAAATTAACACTGGCCACATGGATACCCATGTTTATCTATGTTCACCTTCCGTACTACCGCTGTTCTCCGATAATTTTGATTTTCAAGTAGGTTATTCGAGGTGTATCTTTTTCTATTGAGAGTTTGCTAATCAGATTCCTTTACAGCAATAATTTAGAAAACATTTTTTATACATATGGATTCTTACATATAGAATCGTCATTTGCCTAGTTGTCCTGTTAGTCGACGCTTTGAGAATCGTTCCGTGTTAACAAGTATTAAATAAAACGTATATACAATTTCAGACAATGGAAGACTTTATTCGAGGAGTGCTGATGAACGAAGAAATTTTGAATTCCCGTATTTATTGGCAACAATTGAATCCTGAAGATTATAGCTTACCGATCGTATCGTGGAACGCGTACCAGATTCTTAATCGTGATATTTTAAACAGGCATAGTTTTCCGCTTACGCTGAATTCTATTCCATTTCTAAACAATTTCATTCATATGCCGCGTAGCACTTACAAACACAGAAGCGCCTCGCTCGCTAAAGGTTGCATTTTGAAGGAGGATAGCGTGCTCTGTGAGAACAGTATACTGGGAAGCGACACTTCTGTTACGAGATCTGTTATCGGTCAGAGTTGTTTAATAGGCTCTAACGTAGAAATAAAAGATTCCTACGTATTGTCGGATGCTAAGATCGAAGATAACTCTACTATCACAAACAGTATAATATTTTCAAATTGTGTTATTAAACAGGCTGCTCGAATAAACAGATGTATAGTACGTCCTGGAACAAATGTCAATGACCAAACGGAATATGTCGATTCTATATTAGAGTCGAAAGACGATACAGTTATCGTTAAAAGGATATCGGAGATTGACACGGATAGCGATTTTGAGTTCTTCAACGATTACCATGCAGAAGAATCCGACGATTATTCTAAAGACTATTCAAGCAGCAACGCAGGTTCCGAATGTAATTCGCCGATCCCAGACGATACCCACATCTTTCTATCCGAAGTTATCGATAGTTTATTAAGAGGTTTCCAAGACAAACTAAATTGCGACAACTTAATTTTGGAAATAAACTCGTCAAGATACGCGTATGACGTTAGCATGAGCGAAGTAACGTATAACGTGATTAAAGCTATACTAAGTTTACCGATCCATTACCTTTCGGAAAAGAATGAAACTTTGAATAATCAAAACTATCAGCAACACTTGAGAATTATGGTGACTTATTTCGAACCAATCATTTTAAACTACGTCAAAACAGAAGATGCTCAAGAAGACTGTTTACGTGCGATGGAAGAAGTTGCTACTTCGACCGAAGAATTATTACCATGTTTACAACATTTATTACATCTTTTTTACGATAAAGACGTATTGTCGGAAGAAAAGATTTTGGAATGGTATAGATGCAGCGATTATGGTACAAACGAGATTCAGAATAATAAACTCATAGTCGCGGTAGAGCCGTTTATTCGATGGTTGGACGAAGCCGAAGAAGATTCTAGCGCAAGCGAAAGCGATGAATAAATAAAAATCGAAGTCTCGATTGTGTTTAATTAAATTTTAGATAAGACTGTATAAAATCTATACCTTTTAATCTCGGTATCACCTTGTTTACAACAAAAAATTCTTTTGAAAAAGTTTTCTCAAGTTTATTTAATGCTGGATTTGTTATTATTATTGTAGATTGAGATTGCATAAGCTATCACAAACACAATGTAAATATGTGTTTTTGTTAAAAACGCGCGTATGATTTACAGTCTTATTATTGCTTTCTCGAAAGAATACCTTTCAATGTAATATCGGACATTAAAATTAAAAGAGAAAATAAAAAACCTTTTATTTAATGTAATGTCTTTATTGTTGTATTAGTTTTTTTGTGGTAGTACACTTTGAGCAATAATACGGATCAAGTGTAAATAAATTATATTTTGTATATTATAATTATAGCGTGTATTAACTATATAGTAACCTTATTAAAATTGTTTAAGTGGCATGTTTAAAAAGAGGAAATATATAAATGATTATTCTGTGGGGAAAACAGTATATCTGTTAAGTTGTGCCAAGCTTGGTGCCGATGATCTGGAAATTTAATTGCATCCAATGTTTTAATCGGGCTCCTTTGCTGTTACAACTTAATTCGAGTCCGCACCTAAATAATAACAATACGATGCATATGAATGCAATATAACATTTTAGTACAATAATGCTAATATAATAACTATTCTTATAATTTTACTAAATCGTAAATTGTCGAACCCTTATTTTTGTAATAATAATTATCCTGTTACGTATAAATAGGTGTATATATGCGTTTTTGGTATCGTGTTTAAAAGAGCATTTTCATTTTATTTTATACACATTCTATGTTGTATTATATATCCCAGTCAACCAGGCCTGTCGAGGCAGAAATCGAGCCCAGCGTGCGGAGGCCACCTAACGGGCATTATACTGGCCGAACGTCGCTCGAAGCTGCTTGAAGCACACGATGGCTCGATTCTGGCGATGCCACATAAGCTACCCAGTCAGCACAGCCTGCCACCTGGCCCAGCCTGCAGATTACGGGCAACACAACGCTTGGAGCTGCTCGAGGCCCAGGCGGATCGATTTTGGACGGGCCCCTGCGCGCATACAACCTGCAGAAACTCGAGCCCAGGGCCTGCAGGCCGGGCCGGGATTCAGCCTGTTCTTGAGAGAGCAGCACGGTCCCACTAATGTGGCCAATCAGGCCGATGCCGGTATACAGGGCGGGTCGCATGAATGTGGCAGATGTTTTGAGGACGATTACTGCCTAGATTGATCTTTTATCTGGCGTTCTTGACTACTGAAAAAACCCGTGTTTGTTTTATCACGAAATGAGAACGCGAATCCCGCACCCTTACAAATGGGCAGACTACCGGTCCGGCCTGCAGGCCCTGGGCTCGAGTTTCTGCAGGTGGTATGCGCGCAGTGGCGCGCACAGGGGCGCGCACAGGGGCCCGGCCAAAATAGAGCCGGTGTGCTATCTGGGTAGCGTCGGCTCGTATTCTTGCTTCGGCACCATCTCGGCACAAGCTGCCTTTGACATGCTCGCTCCATTTTAAGAGAGCAGCACAGTCCCTAGCTTTAGGGACCGTTTTACGTTTTGCATCAATTGCAAGAGATAGAAACTAAATTGAATGTTATTTCTTCCCTCTTAACCCCTTGCCGTACCATTTTCTTTACAGTTGCATTGATCACAACGTCTTTATGCAAAAAATTTTGCTAAAATTAGGGACCGTGCTGTCCTCTTAGGCTGCGCTCACAGTGGCTCCGATATCGGCCGATTTGGTCGACGTCCGACGCATCTGTCTCTTTTTTCGAGCGCGCGAAAAAGAGACACAACGTCGGCGAATCGGCCGATATCGGAGTCACTGTGAGCGCAGCCTAAAAATGTTGCCGAGGCAAGAATACAAGCCCACGCGAGCTTATGTGCCACGGCCCGAATCTAGCATTTTTGATTTTGATTACTGGGTTATATTATTTTTATCAAGGTAATCGTTATTCTTGCCGAAGTCCTTGTCCCACACTGTAACGTGAAATGCGAGTTTTCTAAGATCTGTCAATCGGGTACTAAAAATGAATTCTTCGTTCCATTTTGGATTTAAGATTTTCCACTTGACTGTTGTATTCTGTGAATTGCTATGATTCTCTCCGACATGAACTTTCTGCCCGTGATACGTGCAATCGAATAGTCGAAGACACGTTGTTTTTGATTGTTCGTTAGATTTCCTATAAGGCACAACTTGACATTTGGGTCGAAAAATCCATTGCTATCCTTTGGAAGTAAGTTTGCAGCTTGTTGAACCGTCAATGCTCTGCGTCTTGTACAATAACGTAGAGTCACTTCGATCTTTCCCCATCCACTGGAAAACACACCCCATGCGGCTTCGTCGTTGTCCACCTATGTCAACGTCGAGCTCTTATATCGTATTAGTGTCTGCAATAATGTAAGTCAAGTCGGCCGTCGCGAAAATTTCAAGGCACGATAGAATAATAATGAGACATTAGAATAATGCTTGCTCCAAACGCGAAGAAGAACAATTTATATAAACTGTAGTATACTATAAATATAAATTAGCGATCCTCAACCTATGGGCCCCGAGAAACGAAATATAAAATATATATATATATGGTATACAATATCTTACGCCTTACACCAAGATCGAGGAAGCGGTGAATTTATACAATTGTTTGAAAAAGTTCTCGTAGAATGTATTGTTACGAGTTCGAGAATTAATCGAAGATAAATAACAGCAGATAGAGCTATCGATAGCCCATTTTATTTAGAATCGTTAATTTTACATTTCTTCATATGTTCAATGTGAGAAGAATGGAAAATGAAATTGTAGTATTTAGTGCAAGGTTATCTGAAACGCTTTCGATAAAAATATACAGAACGTTGCTATAATATGCAATGGCTTTAGTCAACGAAGTTGTTAAAAATTTGATAAGATGTATGTACCACGTATGTACCATTAGAAACGAATGCGTTGGGTCGCGTGACAACAGGCTTGAGAAATGCTGCTAGAAATATTGGGTACTGCCAAGGGATAAAATAGCAAGAACTAGATTGAGAGATTTTCGGGTTCTCGCACACCTCTAGCAATAACCGCAATACTTGAAATCATTTACGTTCAATGCGTAACACGTATAGAAGAAAAAGAGGAAATTGATTGTACATACTGGATAATAATCTTGTAATGGGACATTATAATGTTTTGTTTGACGGGGTTGTAACTCGTGCAGGGGAAACCTAGCTTCTCCTAGAAAGTCTTGGCCTGCCGGATCGTCCTGGAGTATCAGAATGTGTAGCGTTTTGCCATTCCATATCTGTCACGAAACAATCATTAATTTCTCGCGTTCCCTATATCATCGATACGTTCGACACAATTCTTGTGTCGTATTAGTGTACAGAATTTGCATTGTTCGTACGTCTGTTTCTGTCGTTCCATAAAAGTTTAGAGTCTCGTTGAATTCCGGATTCCGCGTTTTGCGAATCGTCTTTGTCCGGAGACGTTTCGTACTCGCAACTAGGTCTACCGGTAATATGTTCAGTTTGCAGAACGGATCGGCGAGACCATGAATGTCCATTGGTCGCAAGTCTCGTGCTCGTTCCACTTTGCACTGGAGGCACTGAACCGCTGGGTCGTATCGCAAGGAGATTTCTAGAGTTCCATAACTTTGCTCCACCCCTACGGAACCGTATATATAGTACCGTTAAGCTTTAAGCGTGTATTCAATTATACGCATACGTATCAAAAGTATTGGGCTGTTTCTATGTATGCATATAGATATGCGCGAAAACCCGAAAATCCTGGTTAGGACGGATATGCAGTTGGGACTCCGGAGAATCCCGAATCAAATTTCGGGTTCTCGCCCACCTCTGGCGACAATACGATACAAGCTAGTATAGAAAAGACAAAGTATATTCTGCTTCGTTATAGAATTATTGTTCTACTCACCGTGCTCCGACATTTGCAGGCGCGACGAGTCGATTCGATTGTTGCTGCGCGGGTTCTCGTTTTCTAAGCAAGATCGATTTACGTCCTGACCCATGCGTTTCTCTATGATTTGAACGTGTTCTAGTATTTGTTCCGTTGGAATGATTGTCGTTCCCAGTTCCGTTGGAACCGTTGACGAGTTCCGTCTGCAATGCGTTAATCGATATATCAGCTAAACTTCTACTCTTTTGTTTATCATTCTTACGTACCTGAGAGATTGTACCTGTGAGTTTTTTAATTGATTGTACGAGTTGAACTCTATTCTACGAGTATCGTTATTCCCGTCGTTAGGATTGTTCGATTTCTTCGCTTTTTCATTCACAATCTCATCCTCGAAGGACACGCGTTGCTCGAGTTGAGGCTCTTGGCTGGTTTTACCATTTGTTCGCAATCGCGGGCTCGCAACCGAGGAAGTCGGTGAAACACGACTGCATTGCGATGTAATTGAAAGAGTAGACCTATCTAATCGATCTGAACATTCTTCACGATTATTAACCGATGATAAATCGTTGGATCGTTGTCCCGGTGATGTTTTCGATACGCTGCTAGTCGATTGAACAGAATTCGAGAATGGCGAAAGCCGCGTTACTTCTTCGTCCGAAGAAGAATCATGGGGATCTGTTAATTCTAGAGATTTATTTCCCCCAACTGTCCAAGTCATCTGTTTGTGACCTATCCGCGACCATCCTCGCTCCTGTTATGTATCGATACGTTTGATTAGTCGATCGATCGCTTATTGCCAAAGGTGTGCGAGAACTTGAAAATCTCGGCCTTGATCTCGAATCAAATTCTCGACATGGCCAAACCGAAATCTGCGTCAAAATCAAAGAACTTTCGATAGAAATGAGATAGAGCGACGAAATTTTTTCAAATGAAAGCTGAAACTTTGCAGAATATGGGATAATTATGGAGATTGTGGTACGAACGTTTTTTAACCTTGAAAGAATTCGTTAAATTTGCACAATTTCAAGAAAACTGTGGTTTTTCCAATACCACGCGCGGAAAAAAATTTTTATTAACATGCGACACATCACTTCCCGTAGATTTTTTCATGCTGATTTTAAGTAAACGTTCAAATACTTCATTATGATTATTTTTAATTTGTTTTATATATAAGAATACAATATTCCTTCACACAAACTAGGGAGTTACCAAATCATTTCAACGAAAAAATGATTTCATAAGTTGTGTTCACAAAAATCGATTTCTTGCAAAATCCTGAGGTCGTAGACAAATTTTGAAACCAGATTTGAAATCAGCGTGAAAAAATCTACGGGAAATGATGTGTCGCATGTTAAAAAAAAATTTTTTCCGCGCGTGGTATTGGAAAAACCACAATTTTCTTGAAATTGTGCAGGTTTAACGAATTCTTTCAAGGTTAAAAAAACGTTCGTACCACAATCTCCATAATTATTCCAAATTCTGCTAAGTTTCAGCTTTCATTTAAAAAAATTTCATCGCTCTATCTCATTTCTGTCGAAAGTTCTTTGATTTTGACACAGATTTCGTCGGTTTGGCCCATAGTGCGACGCGACGGTTTCAAATTCTCGCACAGCTCTGTTTATCGTGTCAAGTATAAACTTATACAGTCGAAGTATGTACCTTTTTCTCGGGCAGAATATACTTTGGCATTCCTTTGATAAACCAAGCGCCGCTTTTTTTCCACATTTCTCTGGTCTCCGCGCATATCCGACAAAGAAATTGCTTTTGACTGTTATTCGAACGTCTGACGATACGTTGCATAGTCGTTTTATCCAATACGCTTTTCGTCGAAGCTGTGTTTTGAAATGCCGGATTAAGTTCGGTGGTTTCTATGCCACATTTCTGACATATGTATTTACGACAGTCCTTGCAAAGATTCGGTGTCGCACCGAGGACAGCCCCAAATTTTTCACTACAGAGAGCACAGGAACATACGCAATGCGCGCTATTTGAACAACGGCTGCTACAGTTTCGTCTCTCGTTCATTCTTGTTCCCGTAACAATGCAAACGTTACGTTTCATGTTCTCCAGTCTCTCTACTAATCTACCGATTCGTTCTTGTTCCGACAGGTCCAAGGCTTCGGCTCTTTGGATCACCTAAAATATTAATAAAGAAAACAACATCTATAGAAATATTTGTCCAGTCAGTACATATTTTATTATGGTTGCAATCTTGAAAGATTTTTTATTTTTTACCAACGGATAAGTACGCGCTTACCTCTATGATCGCTTGTTGTTCGTCTTCGGACAAGACAAACGATTGTGCGCAACGATTCGAAGCAGCAGCGTAAGAATTCGAATAATTACCCCATTTTGAATCTAGAGCACCAGTTTTCACAGACCATCCTATGCGTAATCTAATTATAGAAGAAAATAAGCATATTTAGACGCAAACTAAAATATGAATACGCGTATATGTATGTATCTTATTTATTTCTACTCACTTTGCTCTCAATGCCAAATGACGATCATTTGGACAAACCCATCTGGTTCCTCTACCTGGATCTTTTGCTGTGATGTCCATAGCGATTAGTGAGAAAGAGATTAATGAAACCCTTAGATCATTTTAAATATACTATGAACATTGTGTAATGTAGTTTATCCTACGAAAAATGAAAATACGTAAAAATAAATGAAAGCACGATTATAAAACACATTATTAATCGAAACAATAACAAATGTTAAAATGTATAACTGCGGTAAACTATTATTGCTTTAACATTATTCTTCCTCGAAAGTGAATTTTTTTCATGTAAAATCTTGTTGTAATTACTTGATTAATCTAAACTACGTTTCAAAAAATCCATGCAATTTAAAGCACAAAAAGTAAGAATAGATATATGTCATCTTAAATTATTTTCATCTTGGAAAATAATATTTATTATATGATATAATAAAAGTGTATATAATATGAGTTGTTTAAACTATAGTCGCTTCATTAGACTCGATATTCCTTGAAATGGTCGTCGCTGATATCATTCCTCGCCGCAAAAAGCATTTCCTCTTTCCCGCATATTGGAATTTCTTGATAGACGCAAATTAACGAGATTTTTACGATTTGTTCCAACTTCCAACGTTTACTTTAGCTAATTATTTTTCAACAATTAAGCGCTTCCAGACAGGAAAATTGCGGCACATTAATTTTGGTTGTTTTATCGATAAGAATATACGCGTATAGTAAAGTATCCAAATACGCGCATGATTATATGTACGTATACATTATACATAATACATGTAGTATGTATATACGTGAGTGTAATGAATACTTTAATCAAGATTATTATTTATATCGTATACATCTTATATTATTTTTTATATCTATATACAGTCAGCGGCAATAATAAGTGGACACCCTTAAAAATCGCATAACTTTTCAGAAATTGGTCCAAAGGACTTGAATTTTTTTAAGATGTTAGACCGGCTAGTTCGCTAGAGAATAAGTAAACAAAAATTTATTACGATTGCAATTGGTAGGAATTATACAAAATCTTAAAAAATGATGTTTTGTCAACTTTTTTATCTGGGCCTGTAACGATAATTTAAAAAATGCGTTTTATAGATTTCGGTAACTTTATATGCATACCGAAAATTTCATCGAAATCGGCCAACATTGCAATGAGCTACAAACGTTTAATTGCAATCGTAATAAATTTTTGTTTACTTATTCTCTAGCGAACTAGCCGGTCTAACATCTTAGAAAAATTCAAGTCCTTTGGACCAATTTCTAAAAAGTTATACAATTTTTAATGCAATTTTTGTCCACTTATTATTGCCGCTTTCCAGCGTTCCAAAAAAATTCGTATTTACGCATGTGCACATATGAATAATTATGTAAAACCTATCGTTTTATGAAAATTCAATGGTTTCCCGTATAAGATATCAATTGAATAAAATAGTCTGCACAAGATAAAATTAGATTGCGTATATATATGTTATCGGTGCGAAATAATGCAGGAAAATCCTGTGTAATCTTTTCGGGACAAATGCTGTTTCTACTACAATTCATTAGACGCATATGCGCGATTGTGTTTTCATATTTAATATAGAATTTTTGTGAAGGTTTATCCGAAAAATGGTGTACATAGTTCGAGAAAACAGCTTCCATTCGGGACAGAAGCGCAACAAGTACCCGTATTTTATTCGTATCTTCATCATTTAAGTTTCTAAAAGGAGACTGTCTATATTTGCACATAATCGATATTGCAATGATTCTTGCGTCGAGGCTTATTTTCTTATTACGGGATAACTTGAATAGTTCGAGAACCTACGGGAATATCTTCTATTCTACTAGTACAGAAGATACTGTATATATATTTTAACGAATTCTAAGCCGGAGGGATGCTATCTTTGCGATCGGGAAAAATGATTTTCCTAAATTACACGACAGTAATATGTATATGCATAGAAAATTAATGAAGGAAACGATAATCTATACATATTATGATACATCTTATCGATGGAATAATGGTCTCGTGTAAAATTGTTGTATCGTGTATGACTGTATGATATTGTACAGTCGTCGCAAAAAAAGGGAAAACGTTGAAAAGTGGTTGGCCGGAAAGGGCGAGGAAGGGATGGATAGTTGGCAATCGGACTCGGACTCGGACGCGTGGCAGTATAGTAGCACCAAGTGGCACTATGGTCGTACAGTCGTACAGTGACTGGAAAAAAATGAGCGCGAAAGTCCTACGCTGAAGGGCGATCAATCGGAACTTGCGACACGCCGACACTCGACACGTATCTACCATCAATAACTGATGCGTTGCATTGCAAGCGTTTCATCCGATCGTACAAAATCGTAAAAAATGAAAAACCAGCGCGTAACGACTCTATTTAGCCTACGAGTTATCGTTAATTAAGCTATTCTATACATAAATGATCGCACAAGAAAAAAATCATTCGACATCAGCTACAACAGAAATCATTATCATAAAGAACGAAGCGACGACTTTCGAGACTCCTTCGAAAAAAAAGCAGCGGACATACGTTGCGATCGGGAAGCTTTTACCTTCTCGGTTAATAGAATTTGTTTATCAATCCGACTGCTAATGCGAGGCACAAGCGACAGGATTTTTCTTATTACGAGCGAACAGTCGTTTCGAGTAATTTGTGTGTCTACTTACGAGATTTGTGAACCTCTTCTGTCATGTGAGTTTTAATTGAAAAGCAAGCAGTCGCACCGAACTGTATAATTATCGAATTGGCTGGTAGGCTGTTCGACGGTCACCGTCGTAAACGATTATGTGTTTGCTAATGCCGAAACAGCTCGCAGGATGTGACTCGCGTGGAGGACAGAGGACAGAGCACAGAGTGGCACACAGCACAGAGCTATACTTGCCACGCTATCAGCAAGCCGACAAGTGGGTGCTATGGGTGCTATGTATTATCGCAGAAACTAGCCTACGACTCCACTTCTCTTTCGATACAGGCGCAAGGCGCAAGAGGGATGCGTGGCATGCGTGCGATTCACAGGGATGTATCTAGGAAATTCTTCCGCGAGAATATATCTAATTGTAAGATTTCACAACTAGGTTCGAACATTATTCGCGAATCATTCAGAAAATTATTTAGAAAATGATTGTTCGAATAACTTTTACTGCTTCGACCAAATGCATGTATTACAATATGGATATTTCTTCGGAGAAATGTTTAAAGCAAGAACAATTCAAATAAAACTGCTTTCATGTTATTTATATTATTGTATAATAATAAATTCACTGAAATCATTGATTTATTTTCCAAATCAAATAATGTACCTAGAACTGACCAACGCTATAAATCTTTGATATGTCCGAATTAATTAAGTAAATAAACAAGTTATTCAGAATTTTAGCAATAAAAAAATTCGAATAATTTATCTATCTATCTATATATGTATTTATTACCTCTCCCAGCATATAATTATAGAAGATTCGGATTAAAAGAACGTCGCGTAAGTAAATTATATTTATAGTTAAAAAGGTGTCGTGTAATATTATGTTCAATAAAAATTGAATTAGAAAAACATTGTATAAAAAGCCACGATGTTAATATATTTAATGTCTGAGCAATTATTTCGATTATACGCTAATAACAATAAACATAATTGAAAACGCCGTATCGAGAAAAATGTATGTCCTTGTCCTATATTGCAATTATTGACGTGCTATGCTTTGTAGCCGTTGCGTCGGCTGAATCTTACGTGTATGTATACATATACGTCAGATATCAAAAGAATTTAGCCGACTAAAGTTCTCAAGCTTTTAGATCGAGAGATACTAAATTTTATATGAATTTTAACGAATCTTTCGTAGTTTAAAAAGTTCACTTTTTTGTTTATAGAAAAAGGTACTTAAAAATGTCGACGATTAAGTAGGTAGGTGTAATTAAATAAGAAATGAGAAATCGTGTTACTTGATGTACTAAATTATGCTCTATATTACATTATAATTAAGTGTTACATATCTAATTTCTTTTGTAACGCATATTTACATCTTTTTCTTATAAATGTGCACATTGTATAATTAATGAATTAATTAACTATCGATCGAGTTTCAATTATTTTGTATACACCGTTAAGACAAATATCTGTCGATATAGTGTAACGTTTCAAATGCAACTTCAACCATAATAAGAATAATAATCATCCATTCTAAACGAATATGATGACGGTCGCTTAAATGCGAAGATAGAATTCCAACAAGCTCCACGCAATGATTTATTTTCTCGTTAATAACCTGTGATATAAAATTAAGTAAATCTTCGGTATATCTTTTTAAGAACTACAAATATTCTTTACCACAACGGTTATCTTAAATTTGATGACTTACTCTTGTACGTTTAGTGATATTGAAATATGCACATGTTTGTTGATATAGAATTTCCAAGTCGTCTCTTTCCCAGTAGAAGTCGGGAGTATCTAATAAATCTGAACTTAAATTGATCGAATGTCTCAATGCGAATAATTCTCCCTGTTTTTTCAATACTTCCTGTTGATCTATCGTAAGCTTTCTGCCAAACTTTAAGTCTTCGGTAACAAATTCTATAGAATCTACGTAACTGTCTAAAGATGCTTCCCATATACCTAATTTCACCGATTGCGCAATTGCATTTGAAAATGTGTATTTATCTAGATTTGTTGCTCCCAGTGCTAACATAAAATTTCCATTTTTTATGTGACTTTGTTTCCTGCAGAGAATTATACAAAAAAAAAATTCATAAATTGCAATATCCATATAAAACCCGTAGAAAATTAATTGGATATCGAGAGAATTTTGTTTTTACACTACAGCGATAAAGCATATAAATTTGTTTACCCGCTATCCGTGTAAGCGTACGTCATTAATTCACACTCCGATCGAATTACAGAGTCTGTATAAGAATTCTCTTCGTACTTCTTTAAAAATTTCAATATGTTGCCATATTCGAGATCGGTGATATTCCACATCACTACGGTACCTTCCCGAAAAAAGAAGATTTCCCTTGGTTCAAATTCTACTTCATACTTTGCCGTTGCATGTATGACATCTGGTAAAGCTGAAAACATAATCTAAATAGAGCACAACAAAATAATTCAACGTTTACTAATCTTTTGGCATTATACTAACAACTTTTTCTCAGAGTACGCATAGTGCTACACATAATATATAATGCTAATTGGACGCTAAACAATATTTTCAGTAATAGAAGCAGATAACGTTACAATATAAAATAGTGGAAAAAAATGTCGATAAATATCTTCAAAGTCTGTTTTTACCTTATCCTTGTAATTAATACAAATATTTAAAAAATATTATGACATAGTCAAATCTATAAACTACGCAGGACACGCAGGTATTAATTATACAATTCTAGCACTATATAATTGTAGAAATTTATCCTACTGTTTTTTTCTATTGAAATAGATTAATATTCCGATTAATATTATACAGGAAGGCGAGACAAATTGATTAAACATGGTTTTAACTTACAATATCGGTTCAAAATGTTTTACTTTAAGTTACTAAAGTACTTTACCTGACGAACGATATAGTAACATGTTCTTAACAAGGTTTTTAGATACATATGTCGTTTAATCAACCAAAAATGGACTATCGCACGCGCCTAATCCTGTTGCTACGCCACCTTCGTTAGCAGTGGCTAACTTAGTTCTCAACATATGACCACCTTGTTTATTAACATGTACATTATTTTCGTCAGCGATAATGATACCAAATATTCCTAGTTCGGAAACTGATTCTTGCGGTTTTACAGTTGCATTATATTCTGGTCTAACCATGTAACTTTTATGAATCGGAGGGTAGATTTTGTCCATAAGTACCCAAGCTACCCTGTCTTGTTTGTATTTCACAGACTCTAAGAAATATTTTATATCCAATCCGTATTTGTTATTGCAGCCTCCTTCTCGTTGAGGCTTTAGTACGAATCGATGTGGATTTGCGATTCCCATTTCTATAGCTGCATTTCCATGTTCATTAAAGTCTAACGCGTAATGTTCTGTACAAAACAGTACAATGCAATATTTTGCAGTCAACAATATAATCAAATATTATTTCTATCACGGGTAAGAGAAGCAAGCAAAGTGAATTAAAAACAGGATAAAAACAAACAATGCCAAAATGAATAAATGATAATATAAAAGATATAAGAAACTATATGTAGTAATTAGAAAAAGTCATAGTTATAATTGTAGATTCAACAGAGAGGTGTATTATTAAGTATTATGTGAAGTATTTGTAAAAACTCCAAAAACGTTTATGTAAAAGTATGGAAATAAAATTATTATTATTATTATATTTCAGTAGATTCACTTACCAGTGAATATTTCTTTAACTTCGGCACATATCTTTTCGTTATCTAGAAATTTATTAATGACCCCAGGCATTGCAAGAGCCTGTTGAATCTTTTTTGTGCCTGCTAAATGATACTGAATAGTAGGACATTTAATCGCTAAAGATCTCTCTATAAGTAATCTTACTTCCCATTCCTTTCTTGTATGATATTGTCCAGGTTCGTACCCACATCTATAATACACTAAGGCTACGTTATAATTATCTACTATCAATTCTTTGTTGGATCCCATTTTTGCTGTAGCAGCTAATTGCGTTAAATTCCGACGAATTACTCTGATATTTGGATTTTGTTTTCTAATTTCGAACTCGTGAAAATACTGATCGCATATGTTGTACGTAACATCTTCGACAACAAACAAAATCACTGCTCTGTAAACATTTATATGCTAATTATTTATTACAATGAACATTCGTTTGCATTTAATGTTTAATATTTTTATCGTTAAATCTTTATTAATTTTTTAATATTTTCATCTTTAAAACGTAACCGAATATGAACACTATGAATTACGAACATACTGTCGATCGCCGTACATATTCCATGCTTCTACCATACTAGAGGATATAGTTTTTAATGCATTATTCTCTGGTAAATTTTTTACTTTTTCGTGACAACCAAGTTCCGTTAACATATATTTGTGTAATTTGGTGGAAGCAGGTCCTAACCAACCAAAACCAGAAGCGATCGTGTTTATTTCCACTTGTTTCCAACAGCAGTATGGAATGGAGTTATTATGCGTGTCTTCGATTGGACATTTTGTATCTAACATTAAATCGGAGCGTAAAATACCAAGAGATATCTTTTGCGCAGATCCTCCTTCGCTATTTACAGTTTCACAGATTTTAAATAACTCTCTAGTAAAACTGTCAGCTTTTATAGTTTCTTCTAATGTTTCCTTTAAGAAGTTAAAATTCTGTGCCACCCTATGTATAAGTAAGTTTAATTTCGGTTGTATCTGACATGCATTCTCAAACTCTTTTCTTGGAAACGGGGACGGCATCAATATGAACGGCGCAAATTGTAAGATGTTTTTATTATAATTTGTTTTCGGCCTCATACACATTCCATGCACGAGTGCCCAATCTTTAGCTTTCTCTATTAATTCTTCTAATTCTTTCTCCGAAACAGGTGGGTAAAGTATCGAGTCCATATTCATTTGTTTTATTATTGTAAATCTCTCGAGCAACCCCTTAAATTACAGATCTTACTGAATCTCTGAAATCTAAATTATAATTTTCTTTAAACCTACACAATTTTCAAAACTTGTTTTATGTAAATTATTATTATAATTATTATTATTCTAGAGATAGTTTTATAGAAATAGTTATATTAGTTATTATAGAAGTAGTTTTATAATAATTTTTTATTATAATCAAATATGTGTGTAGTTTATGTAATCGAATCACGTTTTATCGAACCACATTCTATCACGCGTCATATCAATTCGGCAATTGGAGCTTTGAGAGTCGATAACGTATTTAGAATCGGTTATCCTCGCTATCGTGCTTCGAACTTCGAACCAGTGCTTCGATTGTGCCCAAATTTTCTCGCACAGGCGCGAGAGAACAGTAACGTATCTACTATTAGGTAACAGAGCGGCCAGAGCCCTGACTCAGGGCCCCTGAGGCAGTTATATTGGCGGGAATGTACCGAAATAATCTTACCGGACAAAAAGACTCCAGGACGTGTCCTACGAGTTACAAAATATACACAAATACACTTGTTATACATTCATTTTTCAGAATCAAATCATATAAATTTTTAAAAATTCTGCGGAGTGCTTAAGGGACCCCATTTTATCGAGAAGCTTACGTTACTGTGGCTGAAATTGCCGCGGATGCGCGAGAAAATTTGGGCACAATCAAAGCACTGCTTTGAACGGCCCGTCGATGCAACAGGTCTGGTCGGGCCCAGGGTCTCCACCGAACAAAAATATTTCGTACTAGAATATACAAGAAAAAGGTACTAGATTTCCTGTCTAATTACAGTGTCCAACAAATTTCAACTTTATGTTCCCTAATTACTGTTGAGTCCTTCTTATAGAGTTCTGTGCGCTGATTCTGAATCTTTCCTTAATTTTTCTCCTATACACACAGTTTTTGAGAAACATGGCTTTGAAAAAAAACATATTTTTCAACTTTAAACAAATATTGTGATGTTATTATAAAAGATATTGAATTGTTCTTTACAGCAAAAGATTCTGTAGACTTTCCCGAATACAGTGATATCCAATATTAATACATTATGATTGTTTGAACATGTTTAAACAATCATTAAAGACGGAGAGACACCACTTTTACACCAATTTTTGAAGATATCTTTCAATTTGTCTCAAAAAATAAGGGTCCAGCGGAAAATCGCCCTATACCACTCGATAGAGCAGACTTTTATCTTGGGCCCGTCGGCCGAACGAAACACGATAGCGCGGATAGCCGATTCTACATATGTATGTACGTCATCGACTCCCGGAGCTCCAATTTCCCAAGTGTGTGTTATTACACCATGCTTGTCAGTGACAAAAAGGTTATGATATGTAAAAAAATATGCTCTATTAGAAAGGTTTCAACTGAAAAATCACTCAAATAAATATGCACTCTCATGTGTAGGTAGATAATGTAATATACGTCATATGGATTTTGTACCCATATGTATTTAGTGATTTTAAATTTCTCTTAAGATAACTCACATATTGGTTATGTTCGAAACTAACCTTCTATTTAGATAAAGTTAAATAAATAGCATAGAAAATTTCATGTAATTTGTAAATTGAAAGGACCACATTCAAATCGGTCCAAGTCAACTGTTTTTCATTTTGAAACATTTAATCTGCATGAATATCGGCACACATTTCTTGCCTGAATTTCTAGAATGATATAAACATTACTTTTCCAATAGAAAAAATAGATAAATTTATATCGCTTAGAAAATTTGAATTTCGACGAACCGTAATAACTTTTTGTTTGGTATAAGTTTATCGAAATGTATTATAGCATCAACGAATAATAAATATGCTTATATCATTCTCGTAATAAATTTTTGCTTTAAACATAGAAATGTTATACTTACAGCTAGTCGTCGTACATATTGTATCAGGTACATATAATTTCTCTTCCGAAAGGCCTTGTACTAAATTTTCCAAGTTATATTCCTCCGCGGTAGCTAACGCTTTAACTTTCCATTCCTATAAATGAATAAGCCCTCATAATTCAGAATATTTCATTGAATTATATCATTGTATAAATAATATAAAATATGCAAGATATATTTTTTATCGTATACGTATTAATATCTTTAGTACTATCGTGACGCATTGTTATAATAAATATCGTCTACTTGTATTATTTATCGATTACTTACACCAAGTTCTTCGTTCTTTGGAAAAGGTCTTTTTTTAGGTCTCTTCTTTAGTTGGAGGGCAGAATAGTTGTCGCTCTTGTTTTGAATTACTTTAATTTCAGGTTTAGCTAATTCATATCGAATTCTACTACTATGTAAAAAATGATTACGGTTATATTGCAAATTTGATTTTATAAGAGACGGAGATCTAATTAATATTGGATTACATGATGTTAAAGTTGTTGTTATTTTTCTACAAGTATTAGAATTGATATTGCTTTTGCAGTGCAATAAAACGCATCTTTGAATCACGGTCAAATTCATCTCACTTAATATTACATTCAATAGATTTGTAATGCAAGTGTTATGTAGAAACAAATATCATATAAAAATATTTGTATGTATCTTGTATAATCTACCAATAAAACTGAATATTTTGTATTTTACAAACAACTCCCGGTCATGCTTCGCAATTCGCAACATATACATACAATAGACCATGGATATAGGAATATACAATAGACTGAATAGACTATAGACTAGTATAGACTATTTATAGACCACGGTGCACCGTGCTATAGACTGCGTACTTGTATAGTGTAGCCGTGTAGGCATAGACTTATAGAGATAGACCAAGATAGACTGCGTAGCCTGTACGAAGCGTTGAAGCCTGCCATGGCGGGCGAGGTATAAAGTGTGAGAGAGAGAGAGAGAGAGAGCCTGTTGTGGTCGTAAGGCGCTCTCTTTCTAATTGACGAGTTGGTGGGGAGAGATTCGCCCAATGAAAGTAAGGAGTGCGTAAGAAGTGAGAGTTGTGTGTGTGTGACTGGCTCGCTGCACCCCCACCAACTATCGGTGAGCGAGTGAGATAGATCAGCCGCCATGGGAGGCATGTTTCCATGTTTATAATACACCGTGGTCTATGGGTAGAAGTGGATGCCAGCGCTGCCGTTGGTTCGACCGGTGTACTGTATCCCCGTACTCCTTTTCACCTCCGTGATCCTCTATACTTTGCCATGCGTTAGCGTCCCCAAAGAGGATTAGATCTAATCTATTCTATTCTAATCCTCTTTGAGCGTCCCTTCAGGCACCAATGAGGGGTATAGAGTGGTGTAGATCCGGATTTGACCTCGAAATTAGTTTGAGCTCCGACCAGTAGGGGAGCTGGGTACATTTTCTACAGTTGAATCGTCGAGAAGCACAGCAGCGCCAACGAGATACCATCTCGGCGGTGACAGCAGTCACTGCATCAATAAATGTTGCCGGTAAGTCAGGCTTCATCAGCAAGCGTGTACGTGTGCCTAGGCGGATTGTGCAAGTGCAAGGGTTCGGTATCTGACAAACCATTTCTCTATAATGCACATTTGAGACTCCTACGTGGTCACAATCGCTAGATAAAAGATCAATCTAGCGCGCGAGCTTGCCAAAGTGGCCTACTTTTGCGTTTTCAAGGCGTAATTTACATTATTCGGCAGCACAATGTCTGCCCGGGAGGCTCTGTAAGCAGGCCAAACAAGTGGGTTCTGTTTCTTGCTAAAGATGGTGTAGGTTCTATTCCATGCTAAAGATGATGTAGGAGCTGTTCCAGGCTAAACATGATGTGGAGACAAAACTAGCACGGCCAAACCCCGGGCGTGAATTCAACCTTTATATTTCATCTCTGTTTAAATATAATGCTTCCTGTTTCTATAATCATTTTAAAGCTGAATAAATGTTTTTTTCGATTTATATAAATAAACTGTTATTTATTGATAGCAAACAAAATAATAGTTGTTGTTGAAAATTGATTTTTATCTCGATTTGTAATTGTCGGTAATGTCGGGTCTGACACTAAAATGATACATACTGGAACTTCTAACAATAAGAGCTCCAATCGACAGTGACAAAAAAATACAGTGCATATCCGGTCTATCCTGTAACTCGTTTGTGGTTCCGTGTTATTAATGTTACCATAATAAAAGTGCAGATATATATTTATAACTTAGTCGAAAATAAAACATAATTAAAATGCTACTACCAAAAGTGTTATTTTCTTTCTAAAATATGTGTTATGTCAGAGTTAATTAAGTTTACCACACATTGTACTTGTCATATTTGTATCCGTACATAGCAGACAAAAATGCTAAACAGATTTAAATCAGCGTTTATGAATGCTGTGGGTGCAAGTGAGCTTGGCCTACAATATCCTAACGATTCGGATAACGACGCGATAACGGATTATATTAATTCTAATTTTACCACAGAAGTAGAAAACAAACCATACAGTCGTCCAAGTTTTCTAGGATTAACAACAGAGGAGACCCAAGTGTGTTATTGTATAAAGTACAATAACTATTACTATTGTTATGTTCTTGATAATAACTAGATGAAATTTCTGTTACGTAGGTAAGTGCTGATCATAGAGTTAGACCGATCATAGTTCCAAGAGATCTGAGTCGATTACCTTGGTGTGCTGGTTACGCAGAATGTATAAACGCTGGGAAAAGTACTTGGAACGAAGATCAAGCCTCTGCGACCAGAGGGGATCTGAAATTAGATGATATTAATGTTACATTGCCTTACGTTATGTTTTCTATGTTCGATGGGCATGCTGGTTACCAAGTTGCTTTGACCGCAAGGCTACAATTACATAAAATAATTCTTGTAAGAACGGGTATTCATTAATTCGTATTGTTTTCTGTGTCGAGGATATTTTCTAATATTTATCGTATATTTCAGGAAAGGTTAATGGCAATACCAGGGAATATGTTACTAAACGAGAACGAAGACGAACTGATAAAAGGAAGAGATTTAGTTATTGGTGCTATCGAGCTAGCGTATAGACAGATGGATCAAATGGTAGAAGCTCAGGCTCAAAGCGGAGGTGGTGGTTGCACAGCAATCACTATTTTATTCCTTAACGGTAGATTATATTCGGCGGGTGCTGGAGATTCTAGGTGAAAATTCAATTTCTTGAGCACAAAATATAAAGTGTGAAATATTATCTAACGAGTATCTAATGAACAGGGCTATACTCGTGACAGAAAAAGTTCAATGTGCGCTGACAAGAGATCATACTCCCGAATCAGAGTCGAACCGTGTCAGAGCACTCGGTCTTTTAAGAAGCAACGAGCTACTGAAAAGTCATTTCACGCCATTAGAATTTCGAGAACGTCCTTTACGAAAAGAATTAGGCTCCATGGTTTTATATAGGGAACCTTACATGACTGGTTGGGCGTATAAAGTATTAAGTCATTCTGATTTGAAACTACCTCTTATTTCTGGTCATGGGAAAAGGGTAATTATCTTTCACGTCTTTGCACATCGATTAACAATCATTTTCAATAGAGATTTATCAGTGAGTTCTTGTTTAGAGTCGAGTGATGGGAACTATAGGGGTGACACGCGGATTTGGAGATCATGGCTTGAAGGCAGCTAATACAGGAGTGAACATAAAACCATTTCTGTCGTCGCAGCCAGAAGTACATTCCATAAGTTTGGATAACTGCAATCTCACGGAACGTGATTGCGTTATCGTGGCCACAGATGGGCTCTGGGATGTTGTATCAGAGAAGGTAGCGGGAAATTTATTGAGAAAGACTCTGGCTCCTGATACACCATCGCTGGAATATAGGTATTTTGTTTTATAAATAGACAGTGGATTTTATGCATTTCTCACAAGAATGAGTAGGTTTAATTTAAATTGTAAAAACATTAGAAGAATCTTAAAAAATGCTGTTATATAATTTTCAACCTGTTAAACGTATTAAGAAAGAAAATAAATTTCTATATCACTCCAGTTTGTTGCATTCGGAGAGAAAGTTTTTATTTTGCATAAATATCCGCTGCCTACTTATAAATGTATATTCCAACAATGAAATTTGCAAACATATTTTCATTCCAGGCTTACAATGGGTGCTCAAGAATTAGTACAAGCAGCGAGAGGTAGATTAATCGGTAGAGTTTGGGTAGGTAAATCGGAAAATCCCGAAGAACAAGACGAAAAATTTTTACCAATGGCGTCGGTTGATGATATTAGTGTTCTAGTAGTACCATTATACCCCTATTCATGCGAGCATAAGCAATGGTGGAAAACGCTGCATCCAGGGAGATCCATCACATATACTATGGATTCGATATACATATCACCCAACAACACTCCATAGTATACGACCAAAATTCCTGAAACTGATTAATTTGTATTTTAGTAGGAGAGTTACAATTGAACAAGAATATTCACAAATTAGTGTAGCAACTAAATACCGAATCTTAATTGCTTTTACATTGCTTTTAAAACTTTATACATATTGCAGTTTCAAAACTTTCCAACAGGTTTTCATTTTGAGTGATAGTTGATCGTATACTGCCACCTTTCGAGAATGTAAATTAGAAGAATGCCATAACTATCAATAATTATTTAACGGAACATTCCAGTTTTAGAGTGTTGAGCATAATATAACTTGACTTTAAGTGTTATACAGCATCCAAAGTAGGAGGTAATGTTTGTTTGTTTTCGTAATGCGTGTGCATTATTTTAAGAGTGCTTCACGAAACATCATTGAAGGTATTCAAGTAGCGAATGAATTTGTACGGAAGTGATCTTTTCGAAATAATAACATTGTATTGTGACAAATAGTTTTGTTAGTTAATTTTGTATTTATTTTTATTTTATTATAATTACTTGGAATCAGTATATACGAATTATTTTTAAGTGGTTGATCCACCTAAGACCAGAAACGAAAAAACATTGTATATAAAAGGTGCATTGCTTTTTTTTAGCAATGAATAATAAGAAGAAATAGGAACGTAAGTTTTATTTTTGTCTTTATATATTCTATTTTTATTTTGATGTAAACATTGTAATTGAAAAATTAAATAAACGTTCATTGTATTCATTTAGACAGCTCCAACCTCGTCTGTAATTACCAATCTAACTTGGTTACTTTCTTTTGATCGATATTAACATTATATTAACACTTTACCTACCGGAAGCATATTAATAAGATTCTCATAGAAGTACATAGAAAATATATATAAATATTTTAAAGACCTAGGGGTAAGTAATTTGACATTATCACAAGAGATACTTGTAAACAATAAATTGTAAGGGTACTGTTCTTCTGAGAAAGATAATTAAATATCGATTTCAGAGAATGCTCGAGATACTACTATATCGACATTGATTTGTATCATACATATCAGATTAATTATTTTCGATGTTTGTTGAATCTAGGAAATGCTATCATATCGGAATCATCTATAATGCACATAATAGAATCAATCATGGTACTGTTCTTCTGAGAAAGATAATTAAATATCGATTTCAGAGAATGCTCGAGATACTACTATATCGACATTGATTTGTATCATACATATCAGATTAATTATTTTCGATGTTTGTTGAATCTAGGAAATGCTATCATATCGGAATCATCTATAATGCACATAATAGAATCAATCATGTGAACATATAGATAAGATTCGTTGAGTTATCAATAGACAGCGGATCTTTAAAAATAGATTATTATAATATATACATACAACTATACATGTAAAAATAAGTCGAAAAAAAGGAATAACATTTTTTTGTTTGACGCTTATTCGTTTTCGAGAAAATCGAGTTTGAAAATGCAGCGAATACACGTGCTATTGCATATAGCTGCGTAGGAATTGTCTGACCCGTCTGACCATGATCAACTGATCAACCAATTATACTTTGTGCATATACTAAAGACCAAAGCACGCGAACCTGGCGGAACTTTAAACTCGATTTTCTCGAGAACGAAGCATCGCACAAAAAAATGTGGTATCATCCCCATTGATTCGGCAGAAAGTTCCCTCGAAAATCATTCTAAGTCGGCTTAGTTAATGGATTATTCTAAGAGCCGCATTATCATCGAATTTGCGTCCGTGGCGAGAGCCTTTCTTCCCCGTAATTGAAATGAATGAAAAACCCCTATTCGCGCCAATTTGCGGGAAGCTCAATACGCGCAGCGCCGCGCCGCTTCGATTTCTTCGTAAACGGTCGCATTGAAGGAATAACGCTACCATTCAGCTTAACAAACGAAAATTGATGGCGTTTCACAATTTGACTGACGTAATTCGCGTTCACGTTTAGTTCGGCGGAACGGCATGCGTTGGTTTTTTTAGCGAGCTGTCGGATATGTTTTCTTTTGCGGGCTATCTGTCACAGTCATCATCGATGGCAACTCGAAGGATACCAAGAGACGTAATGCTTCTCCTGGTAAGGGTGGCGAAAGAAAGGATAAAACAGAAAGGGGAGGCGGTAGACAGAGAAAGTGAGAAAGAACCGGTAACTTACGGTGTATCGGAATGGCCGCAAGTTAGGGGTCTCGTACTACCTCGATACATCATCGTTAGAGAACTTTGGACGGCTTCCCGGTTACGCCATTGATGGCTTCCTCTGATAGGACATGATGTATCTGCCTCTCATTGCTGCAATGTGGAAGTAGCAGTCGGATGCAATTTGAAAGTAAAAATACGAATTAAGCGATGGCAAAGCATTTGTCGACGGCCCCGGTGTCTCGTCTATCAATCATGTGATTCATACTGTGTCCTATTTCGAACGACACCCGCGGGATACGGGATTACGGGATAGCAACTGTTTACAATTGATCAATTTCTTTCGTGTTTTCCGTTCAGTTCGTTCGGCTCTAACGCTTCCTGGATTTTCCCCGAGTGCTCGCAGTAATTTGTTGCATGCATTCCTCAGTGTGCCAAGTCAAGTTCGCCTCGTTAGTTCCTCAGGTGGCTCGTGCCCGTTGTCAGCTGTCTTAGTGTCCTCGTACCTAATGTCCCTTAGCTGTAAACTCACGCCTAGTTGCCGAACGTGATGCAACGGATAATGCGACAAGTTTGCTACCAAGGGATTATGTGACCAGTATTCCGTCCGTATCTTCCCGTACATTTACGGTCTCCATATTTTAGGGAAATCCTCTGCTGCCCTTCTTCAACCTACCTATACATACATTAACAACTGCTTTCTGTTAGTCGGCAAAAAAACATAGTGTTCTCCTAAGAAACATGGATCTAATCTTGCGAATTCGTAGAAATTGTCTATTGTATTTGTACTATGAAACGATCATGCGACTGAGAAAGTACTTGAAGTATGGAAAATGTAACGATAATCGAGATCAACAGATTACTATAAATAGAAAGCCTCGCAAATAATTACGTAATCGCAACGGATTACGGTAATCGATTACAAAGAGTACGTAGTTATCATGAACGTATATAGAATTTTTGTTCCACGGAATGCGATAGCGGTTCGTTAAGAAATCTGCAGATTATAAAACCGAATTGACGAGGATTATCTAAATAAATTTGTATCCAGCGGGAGAGAAAAGAGGAAGGAAAACGATTACCCGCATGTCGGCCCACATGCATAGGTACACTTACACACCTATCGAGAGAGCTGCTTGAACGAAATTAAGTTTTTTTCCGCGCAGGCCCTTTATACAACGTCACGGAAATAGACTTCCGCCGACCCTTTGAAAACTATTCTCATTTTCCGCCACGATAAAAAGGGAACAAATCGGGAAAGAAACGAGTGTCCGCGACAAGGGAACAAATTAACGTAATGGCAGATATTTCCCGTGAGATGCTGAAAGGGTTACGATTCCGCTGCATGCGGAACTCAGCTGTTGGTCCCGAGGCCAAAGCTGGATCCGCTCCTCTTCCTCGTATACGAGGCTCGTAATCAAATCTTGTTCGTTTCCTATAGGGGATCAAAGAAATGATCATTAACAGCGAATAAGCAAAACACGGGAATAAAAGCGTTTCAAGTTTCAGGGCTCTTGACTAAATTTTCCTGTCCTTATTCCGTTGTACGTTTATACATATGTACTTAAATCATATATTATTATATAATACAATATGTATATAAAAGAATAGGGCTTCAGACTAAAAAATATCTAAATGCATATAGTCTTGTAGAAGACTTCATCCAGCTTCAAAAAATTGTACAATATTGTACAACCTCAAACTGAACATTCCATTAATGTTTTACCATAATTTATTTCTTACATCGATACCATACATTTTTACAACAGCATTTCATTTCTGAAGGAATTTGCGATTTTAATTGTTCGTCTTTTCATCATATAGACCATGTAATAAAAAATTGAGTAGGTAAAATGATGAACGAACAAGGATCAACTGAAATAATTTAAGATGAAATTGTGGATGAACTTGAAGTAAATTATTATGTATGATTCGAGAGTCTGAAAGGTTGTTGCCGTGTTGTCATTATTGATTAACGAGGTGTTCTGGATAATCGGTATCGAGGACAGTATCGTTTTCGCTTGTTAATGGACTTTTGTGGGAAGACAGTGCGCGTGGACGTCTTCGGAGGCTGGTTTTACACGGTAACGGTTATCCAATATCACATTAGCGTACGTCAGGGAAAGTTCTTCCGTGGTGTACGGCCGTGCTCTGTGCACCAATAACTCCATTTTCGCTGACATAACTTGTAATCGTATAATCTGGCGGGCAGACTGCCCGGGACAGACGATTCCGTTCTTCGGCGATCGCATGGAACGAGGAATGCTTACTCGTAACCCGTGGAAACGATCTGGAGCCGCGAGTGATCCAAATGCAATTTCTGTTAACGGTGAAGGACGCGTACTCGTTAAAGGTCGATTCATATATTTGCGTTCCGAACATCCGTCAAAATATTCTATTAAGTGACACTGTCCGCAACCGAGAATGACCGAGGAGCGGCTTCGTTCCGATAATTTTCTTCGAGACTGACGAGAAGGCCATATCTCTCGAGCGGGTTGACAGTTGACGGCTTTTTGCTGTGCGTGGCAAAAAAAAAGGTTTTTATGAGCTCCACAACTCTCCTTTACTTTATCATGGGAATAGAAAATGTTTCTGTCACTTGGTGAATTCTTCTTAATAAATAATGATTTAAAATAATTATTAGAAAATACATATATTAGACATATCTTTATTCTGCAAATGTTTCCACCGGTTCAAGCGTGAAAAAATGTTTAAAAATATGATCGTATTCTACGATTCTCTTTGAAATACCGTGTTTTTTTTTCATTATTTGTAACAACTTCATACTGATCCTCCATCATGCTTTGCTGTCGGCGTTATCACCGTTGATTTAAAGCATTCACCTTGCTTTCTCCATACGATATTTTGTTTGAAAGCAAATCAACAGATTTCTGGAAGAAGGATATACATATTGGAATAGAAGAAAATATATATGATGAAAGCAAGGTGAATACCTCTAAATCAACGGTGATAACGCCTACAGCAAAGCATGCTGGAGGATCAGTATGCGTTTGGGGTTGTTCTTCTGCAAAAAAAAACATTGCTGTTGGCAATTTACATTTGAACTTATTATTACTAGTAAATAATATTATTTTTATATTTTTCTGCGCGTCCACCGTCAACGTTTTTCAGGACGGCAACGTACTGAACGAACCAGAACGTTCAGAACCTCCACCGGAGTTGTTTGAGAAATTCTTTCACCGTACAGATTGTCGGATGATATTCTTTTTTTTTCGTTAGCATAGTAATAAATTGTTATTCTTTTTTGTTATAACGTTTAAATTCCTTAACAACGTATTCCCCACCTATTAGCACGACGAACTCTGAAAAGTTTTAGGTAATAGCTTTGTTAAATAAATATTATATTCTGCCTTCGTACCGTCAGAGATCGGACACAATATTCTCGAGGAGAATACCTTCCGAATTTCTCGGAGGCTTTGGCATAGGCATCTCCTGAGGTGTAGAAGGGAGTAAAAGGTTCTCGGAACCCCTGTGGTTAGGGTAGCAAATGACACGATCTTCGGCACTTGGCCTTTGTTCGAGCATCTCGACCCTTCTCAAGTTGCCTTCAAATTCGGACCGGAAGTGTAAGTGTACGGACACCGAAAAACAGCGTCAGTTAACTGAGACAAGTGTATGAATCGACCTTAATAATATAATCCGTCAAACTGAATGCTCCTCGCGATATCTCGACTCCATTAGAGTATGCTCCGTGTCCAGGTAGCGTTCGCCGATATACCTTATCCTTCGATTTCGAAACGGATCGGAGATAAGGCGAGCTCGTCTGACTAAGTTTTTTTTTGCAACGATAAGGTACCTCGAGATATAGAGGCTTTATATTGTGTAACTTGCTCGACGAGAATCGAAGACAAAGATAAACATCGAAATTAGAGTGACTTACCTAGAAGTAGTTTAGAACTTATCGTAGAATTACAAATTAATATCGCAAGGCTACATAGGTAGGTACATATGTACGGACGTAGATTAGGATGACTTTATCCAGAAGAAGAGAGACGTTTCTTTCGCGGCGGAATACAATATCGCCGCGCCGTCCCTGGATTGTTCGCATGACCGATCCGAAGTTCGGTTGTCTGGTAGCAAATGGATAGGTGTTACCTAAGCTAGTTACGGATCCTTCGATAAACACAGAGACGGACAAACGTTTCCTAATTGTGCTGGGAATTGTTTACGCTACCTCGCAGCACCTTCCGGCCTTCCTGCGTTCATGGCTATTCCGTGTTTGTCTCCCCGTTTCTTGCTCGTCTCTGCCACGTCTTCCGGAAGAATGGACGACGAAAATTTCGTCGGAGGATTAACGACGGCGGATCTTAATTAGATTGTTGGTGTCTAGCAGTCTTTGCCGAGAGAATCTTTTTCGTTCGTTATCCCCGTGTTCTTCTAATGGACGGAAAGTTTTGTTTACGACAATGGTTGCCGCGAATCCGGCGTTAATACCACCGAGTTCTCACGTTCCATCCTTCGAATTTTTTTTTCCTCAGATGATTCAGTTTATCGGAAGACAATTTCCGACGAGGCTGCTGTTACCGAAGTATTTTCTACGATTCTGCGGCAGAAAAATTACTAAAAGCTAAAACAAATAAGTCCATTAATCTTTTATCGAAGAAAATCTTAAAAATCACACCTTTGTGAGAGACAGTTGATTATGCAAGTGGTTGGGCGTCACCGGTCGGCATGTTTCATATGCTTGTTTTACACGAACCCCTCGGGACAGGATTGGTCGCCGCCGCGTCGTCTCGAACGATCCATCGATTTACTGCCGTTTTACTACTGCCGCGACGCGGCCGCCTGTTTTAACGGTGCATAAAGCTGCATAAAGAGACGGCTCTGGCTCGGGGTTGCAGAGGACCGGCGCGCGAGATACGACTCGCGACAGGTGAGGCATGCAACAAATCGAGACTGCCGTTTCTCGAACGAAAAAAAGAAAGAGTATCGGTCGTTTAACACCCCCGGCGGAGCGCGGCGGGGCGCGCCGGTGGCCCGTGAGGCCGATACTGGGCGAATTATTGCGCCCTGCCAATTTACGAGGATTACACGCGCAGGGAAAGGGCCGCGGGGACGTCGTACGACGACTTTACGGCCGCACACGTAGCCCTTCTGAAAGTCCGAGCTTTCCGAGGATTAGCCGGCGACTTGTGGTCACAAACCTATCGAGAATTTTGATTATTCTAGCCCCCCGGGCCCCGGGGGCGCAGCCTTCACGATTTTATCCGCGAACGCGCTGGGAACCGGAAGTTATCGTTGTCTACAGTCTACATACAGCGGATAAGCGTTCGTCACCTTTATTAAAGTGGTTGCGATCTTAACACCTTACCGACCGGTGATTATTGCATAATTTTGAAAAATCTATGGTACATGGCTAAACACTTTTTAATGGAATCATCGATAACAACAGCAATTTTCATTGTGAACTAACAAGTCACCCTCAACAACGTCATCTAATAGTTTCATTTAAGATTGCAATGTGAAAGAAAATTTCTATGCTTTCTTTTGATACAGCACACAATTATTGAAAATCCTATTAATAGGCTTCCGGTAGGTAAAGTGTTAAAACATATAAAAACAACGATTGGATGCAACTTTACCTGAGCCACGTACGAGATGATTAAATATCAATACCTAATGCTTCTTCAGAGTAACTAATCGAAATGATCTAATCTATTTTCTAACCAACTTCTCTTCGAGACACGTTACTTACAAAGGAGTCGTTAAGTTCATCTTATGTATGTAGAATAATACGATAATACAATCTTAACGGTGAATCGTGAATAAAAAGAGGATAAAATGTGGAACGTCGACAGGAACACGGAAGAAATAATGACCGACGCGACGGATAAATCGTAATGGCCGGGTGCAATAATACGGGCGAATCGATCGAATGTTTAGAACGGCGGGATTACGGTTGACGTGAGTAATTATTTAACTTTATCGTACAGCGACGAATGCAAATTGCGTGTACAAATGTACGCGTCGTGTAACGGTTACATTCAATTCTGTAGGGACAATCAGAACGCCATAAACCAAAACTATCGCGGCTCAACGCGGGCGGACGGAGATTCCCTTCGTACCGTATATCTGCGATGAACAACGGATATTCATGACACGTCATTTCAATTTAAAACAAACATATTGCTGATCAATCGCGTTTGTTTAATTAACGGGCGAAACGGCGATTTTCCGCGCGAAGAGAGCTTTCGCCCGAATCGTCGACAAAGCCTGCGTGTCAATCGTAACGAGCAGAAGATCGCGAAAGATCGGATTGTACAATCGATTCGTGAGTGCACTGTTCTGAAAATGGTGTGAAGATTAAATTAATCTTGAGTCGATTTCAGGGAATCGAGCTAGTCTCTTCCGGTGGTTATCTCAACTCTACATATAAGTATACTTATGTTTTCAATCGTTCGTCGCAATCGTAAATATCTGACCGATCATTTTCTGCTGAATAACCGACGAAAATAACTTCGGCTTCAATTCCCTCGACAGATGTTCTGCGCGAAACACGGTATATATATGTATTATCGTTGTTCCGCCGTCGCTCGGCGTAATGTTAATTCGCGAAGAGATGTGGACGGCTCTGAGTAATGGAGAAAACTGGTAGCTGTCATTCCGGGCCCTTATAGGGCCAGTCAGGAAGCTGCAAAACTGCAATGGAACTTTTCTGTTCGCCTAATTGTCCTAACGGGTGACCTCAACGCTCATTACTCCCTCATCCCATCTTCTCCTCATCCCCCCTGTAACATTTCTTCCAACCATCTCTGTCCGAGAGGCGAATTGCAATTATCGTTTCTGCATCGAAAGCCCACACGCAGTTTCGATTTCGATACGCGTTATCGATAACACAGGGGATTAATCCTCCTTATCGTAATCCAATTATATCTTATGGAAACGTATCAATTATTCCGGATTCCGCCGTTAATTTATATTATTCCCGAATTACCGCATTCACCGAGGGTTATGAAATGATTGACAGAGTGTGTTTCTCGGAAGGATCGGCTGTAGGAAAACGGATTCAACCCCCGACTAGACACAACCGGATACTATCCGGCGGATAGCTCGTTAAGACGGTTCAAATCGAGCCGTGCGTCGGATTTCTCAAGTACAAAGCCGGATAATTAATGGTAAAGTCACCATGCTCCCGATACCTTCTATCCGGTATACTCGAGACAGGTGCCAGAGATCGACTAGCTCTCCGTGGCTCGATCTCATGGTTCGAATGAATAATGCTAGCGCACTCGCATCCTGCGCTCTATCTTGCTCCTTTCCTGGCTAGGTGGTCGTAATGTCGACGTGTTTGTTTGCGTACGCGTGAATGCACAACAAGGCTAGCACCGTCGCGTCGCGTCGCGTCGTCGCTGCGAGTAAGACCTCCGTCATAATGTTCATGGGATATTTACACCCATACTTAGAGACTCCGAGCCACCACCGGCTAGACGAGGACTTCGGGAGCATAAATATTTGTATGCGGCCGGGGTTCATTGAAATCGACGGAATACGCACACCGGGTATATGTAGAATGGTCCGCGACGCGCGACGGGACGGGTTCACTGTCTCATGAAATTTGTAGCGCACTCGCTCTAAAAAGCTAGCGACTTCGCAGCAGCTCACTTCAGATTGCTACAACTCGCTTCGGGCTGCTTCAGACCGCTTCAACCCTCTCCAGCCAGTTTCTAGTCCGCCATTGCTCGCGCAAATATAATAGATGAATACTGCATTCCCCGACTAGACTGCGGAACTTTCTGCAAATTTACATTTTTCTTCACGATTTTTCGGAAACTGACGTTTTCTTTTCTTCGTAAACCCTCGAAGGACGAGTTCCTCTTCCTTCGCAACAAAAATCGATTTGCTGGAAATAGTTCTGTTCTTTGAGTCTTTAGAAATCTGACAGAAAAAGTTACCGCGACTTTAAATTAGGGCGTTTTTTCCGGCTGGTTGACACGATTAAGAAGGAAGTACCGGATCGATAAATTTGAAATTTTCATTGCGTTTTCAGGAATGAAAGCATCGACCTACTACTAAAACGACAGGTTGTATAGATTTCGGTTTAGCTTTGAAAGTGGCGACAATTTTTCCAAGAAAATTGTATATCTGATGAACAGACGATAATTGTACGTGTATACAACAAAACTTTATTAGAACTGTTAATTTTGGCTAACCTGTAAGGCAGTTGTCATGTGTAAAAGTGTCTAAAAATTACGTTTAACGAAACACCTGACCGAGACATTCGTGTAAATCCATAATAGTATAATGAACGCCATTGGAGAGCCTTAAAAACGCAAAAGAATGGATTTTCTTTTTACCAGAATAAAAGGAACTCGTTCTCAATTGGACGACTGGGTTGTATTAAATATTTAAGCAAATTTTCAATGTTTTACTGAGCTTCCCTTTTGAAGTTCATTCCGAGAGCTCATTTAAGGGTTGACGCTATCAGGAAATTAGTGATAAATCGGAGCTGTGTTATATTTGACTGAATCTCGTGTTTTATAATTCACTGAACATTTTTATACACTGTAAATGCGCTTGTCTACCGATAGCGTTTTTTACAATTTATGGCTGTCAAGAAGGTTGCACGCAACGCTAAAATGGCAGGTCCTATAATGGCTGCCCTCCGCCATGGTACTGAAATATATTACACGATGTATCCTATATTTACGCAATCTATTTAAATATTTTATATTTTAAGTTATAAATCCGAATTTATCGTCCATCTAGCCTTTTAGAATGGTTATCTACAGTGTTCAACCCTAGAAAATTAGTGTTACGTTGCATTAGTAATATAAATCATGCTATGCACGTGTAAAAATGATATTCTGATAGTTATTCTTGAGAAAACTTTGCCCACGGAAATACCTTGAAGATAATCGTTAATGTTTTCGCGAAGAACGTCCTTGACTCCGCTGGTTCCGCTGACACAGATCCTGAGGGAGCAACTCGTGGTTGCCATAACCGATATTCTGTCGCTGGGTATTTAGCAATTGACTCAATGATCCTAGTGCATCTACTCTCAATGCGGGAACTATGTGCATACACGAGGTAACATGTTGGATGCTCACACGGTTAACAAGCATCTGGACAAACAACCTGCAACGACCTTGACAAAGTAGCCTCCGCCATAACAATCGAGCGAGACAGAGAGAGAGAGAGAGAGAGAGAGAGAGAGAGATAGAGAGAGAGAGAGAGAGAGAGAGAGAGAGAGAGAGAGAGAGAGAGAGAGAGAGAGAGAGAGAGAGAGAGGAGTTTGCAACGAGGGACGCCAAATTCAAAACGCCGATGGCAATACGAACGCTGGAATTCAAATTCAAACAATATCAACGTCTACTCGAGTTTTGCAATATTTTTTTCTCGCAAAGAACGAGCAAACGCGTTCTTTATCGCAAAACGTTGCGCCAACGTCGCCTGCCACGTCTCCTGAATGCTTAATAAACTATTTATGTTACTTTCGCGGCAATTTAGATGTACATAAGTTAAACTATTCGATCATACGTTACGTGGATGCTTTCAAAGGCTCCGTATCGAGAGTTTGCGTGCATAGAATCGGTGTGTGTGTGTGTGTGTGTGTGTGTGTATGCGACGTACAGTGTACACACAGCAGAGATGCAGAGCATTCGATAGAGCCGGGTCGCTCGTGAATTATAGAGAATGTCGTCTATTATGAGATTGGAGCCGAACACTTTACACACGGTCTATCGGCGATAGTAATGATTATCGTCTCCAGCTGCGAAGACAACGGTTTATGTATAGACGATTCGTCGAATAGATAGTCAAAATTTGTTCGGCTTCTAAGAAACGAGCTGCTGAACCCCCGTTACACCTCGAACCGTGTGCAGAAAACACACGATCTCATATTCTGCGATAAAGTTGTTTGCACTTGATAGCGAGAACAGTTGTGTGGTTAATTACGTTTTCGGGAATGAGTCACGGGTTCGAGAACAGTTTCCAATTGTCACGTAAACGCGACAGGTGAAACAACAGGTGAGAGACGCGCTTCTCGTTAAGTGTTTTTCTTTTTAATCTCCATTTTCCGTATTTCTCGTTATTCGTGTATCTGATTGATACTTGCGATTGATAAACAAAAACATTTCAATTAGCCACACGTTCCGGGAACATTAGATATCAACAGCTCGGTGAAATCGTCTGGTTTATCTCGAACGGTAATCGATCTATGTGTCATTTCATACTCAAGGTAGTGAGGTCTTCATGTTGAAGCATGTGTTCCTAGAATAAATCTTTCCAGAACGGATGGATTGCTACAAACACATCACGATAAGTGAACTGATAAGACCCGGCGCGCGGCGTGGCTGCACGGACTATATAAGGGACAGCGGCAGCAGGTGTCTTATCATAACTCAATAAGTAATCGAAGCGTGATTTCAGAGTTCGTACAAGTTACACACAAGAGAAAAGTTCGCCATGTCTGCTCAGAAGTTGCTCGTGTGCTTGGCAATAGCCCTGATCGCTGTGATCGCCACCGAAGTCGCTTCGATATCATCTTATGACAACATTGACAACTACGCCAGCAATAGGTCGAACAAGTCTCATCACTTGATCGTTGGATCCAGAGTGCCTGGCGACAGACTGGTTCTCAGGCAAAGCGTCATCGAGAAGAGCAGCTGGATGCAAGTGATATCTATTACGAGGAGGTTCAACACTACACGTACATGGGAAAAGATCACTCAGGTGAGAGCTCTTGATCAGAAAACCAACGGCAACGGTGCTTACGCCAGCCTTCTCAGCGGTGGACCTGGATTCAACAATGTCACGCTTAAATTCAAGAGCCAGAGGGGCCATGGCATCAACTTCATCGTTGAACTGTATGCACGTTAAGGCAACTCTGGAATCATCCTCTGAACCGAATTCGGCGAAAGTATTTAACTAAAGTAACACTGTTTATTCTGCCGTACGCAAGCAATGGTCTATTTGATATACGCAGCTTTCATTCTCTAATGTGAATTATGTGAGCGAAATAAAACCTTGGAAGCTTCTTTTTAAATTCACACTGGTGTCATTTCTATGATCCCTGAGTAACAAGATCTGAAAATGTACTGTCGACTTCATTGTTGAAACTTCATTGTTGACAATAAAATTTTATAAGCACATTATTTAACGTTTACATTGTGTGGTGTTATTTCTTTTAACCATAAGGCCTTAAATCTGCTGTCGGTTATGTTGTCGTAATTGGATTGATCGAGAGAAATGATTAGATTGCGTTATGCGAGGTAAGCATTAACACTAGAACTCCGAGCCCGTCAAAATGACTGATTTCTTTCATTTACAATTCGTGAAATTATAGAAATATTTTCTCAAGCAATTTTTTTTGGTATGTTTCTCTATTCCAGTACATGTTATCATGAAAATCCTATGAAATCTGAATAAACTCAAGCTCGTTATTGAAGTGAAACTTCTTTTGGCAGGGTGTAAGCGTTAAGTGGCTAATTTCGCGTCATGGAATTTTCGACATGAAAATGTGTAATGGAAGTGACGTGGATGGTTAGCTGATCCGCTTTCGAGCGGAGCCTCGAGAACTGTCGAGAGACATACATTTTCTTAAATATCAAGAGATGTAGGGTTCTTACAGAAAAATTTGGAGTCAACCCCGTTAGCAGGGACACATACAATGTCAATGCAACGTTTATTATGTTGAACCATACGTTTTTAAACACACAGCTTGTCAAATACAGAAATACAAAAACGAGGGTTATGTGACGATACACTTCCGGTTCGAGCACTGATGTCTGTTTTTCACATTCAGCCACCGCGTTCAGTTACAATCGGTAATAATTGTTGTGTGCGCGTTTGCTATCTCGCAAGATGGTTAACTTGCACTTCGCACGCCGACTTAACTTTGTGCGAATAGTTTAAATTCGATTATAGTGGACTGTACTGTAGGTTGATTGAGTGACTCAAATCTGTATTCTACACTGTACTTTATTCAATAATGAAATGTCAATGTCTCGTGGTGTCTCGAATAGTAATGCTGATGTCCCGCCGCTCTGTCTTCCTATTTATACGTTACGCTGGGGCGTTTACAAAAATAAAAGAAGAACGCTGATTCGCGAAAAAAAAGGTTAAAAACGGTCCTTTCGCCAAGGCATACGGTTCCTTGCAAAGAATTCTTCCCGATAGAGTACGAGCTCTCGTCATAAAAAAGCAACGGTACGAGAACAATTTTTCATACTGCGACTCGTTGAATTCTATGAAGAACGTTTCACTACGCGACTAGCTGTGCACGTGTAAAAATGATATTCTGATAGTTATTCTTGAGAAAACTTTGACCACGGAGATACCTTGATGATAATAGTTAATGTTTTCGCGAAAAACGTCCTCGACTCCGCTGGTTCCGCTGACACAGATCCTGAGGGAGCAACTCGTGGTTGCCATAACTGATATTCTGTCGTCGGCTATTTAGCAATTGACTCAATGATGCTAGTGCATCTACTCTCAATGCGGGAACTAAGTGCATACACGAGGTAACATGTTGGATACTCACACGGTTAACAAGCATCTGGGCAAACAACCTGCAACGACCTTGACAAAGTAGCCTCCGCCATAGCAATCGAGCGAGACAGAGAGAGAGACAGGAGAGTTTGCAACGAGGGACTCCAAATTCAAAACGCCGATGGCAATACGAACGCTGGAATTCAAATTCAAACAATATCAACGTCTACTCGAGTTTTGCAATATTTTTTCTCGCAAAGAACGAGCAAACGCGTTCTTTATCGCAAAAAGTTGCGCCAACTTCGCCTGCCACGTCTCCTGAATGTGTAATAAACTATTTATGTTACTTTTGCGGCAATTTAGATGTACATAAGTTAAACTATTCGATCATACGTTACGTGGATGCTTTCAAAGGCTCCGTATCAAGAGTTTGCGTGTGTGGGGGGTCGAAATATGGAAGAGAGGAGGAAAAAGGAAGGAGCGTTTCGTCCTAGGCCCGCTAGAGGACTTATCAGTAAGGCTATCTAGCGGGCCCTGCCTTAGACGGTTGGGATTTCGGAAGGCGGTTGTAATCGGCGATAGTAATGATTATCGTCTCCAGCTGCGACGACAACGGTATTTATAGTATAGTTTATGTATAGACGATTCGTCGAATAGTACGTCAAAATTTGTTCGGCTTCCAAGAAACGAGCTGCTCAACCCCCGTTACACCTCGAACCGTGTGCAGAAAACACACGATCTCATATTCTGCGATGAAGACGTTTGCTCATGATAACGAGAACAGTTGTGTGGTTAATTACGTTTTCGGGAATGACTCACGGGTTCGAGAACAGTTCCAATTGTCACGTAAACGCGACAGGTGGAACGACAGGTGAGAGACGCGTTTCTCGTTAAGTGTTTTTCTTTTAATCTCCATTTTCCGTATTTCTCGTTATTTGTGTATCTGATTGATACTTGCGATTGGTAAACAAAAACATTTCAATTAGCCACTCGTTCCGGGAACATTAGATATCAACAGCTCGGTGAAATCGTCTGGTTTATCTCGAACGGTAATCGATCTATGTGTCATTTCGTACTCAAGGTAGTGAGGTCTTCATCTTGAAGCATGTGTTCTTAGAATAAATCTTTCCAGAACGGATGGATTGCTACAAACACATCACGATAAGTGAACTGTAAGACCCGGCGCGCGGCGCGGCGGTACGGACTATATAAGGGACAGCGGCAGCAGGTGTCTTATCATAACTCAATAAGTAAGCGAAGCGTGATTTCAGAGTTCGTACAAATTACACACAAGAGAAAAGTTCACCATGTCTGCTCAGAAGTTGCTCGTGTGCTTGGCAATAGCACTGATCGCTGTGATCGCCACCGAAGTAGCTTCGATACCATCTTATGACAACTACGCCAGCGCGGACAAGTCTCATCACTTGATCGTTGGATCCAGAGTGCCTGGCGACAGACTGATTCTCAGGCAAAGCGTCATCGAGAAAAGCAGCTGGATGCAAGTGAAATCTACTACGAGGACGTTCAACACCACAAATACATGGGAAAAGATCACTCAGGTGAAAGCTCTTGATCAGAAAACCAACGGCAACGGTGCTACCGCCAGCCTTCTCGGCGGTGGACCTGGATCCAACTACGTCACGCTTAAATTCAAGAGCAAGAGGGGCCATGGCATCAACTTCATCGTTGAACTGTATGCAATTTAAGGCAACTCTGGAATCATCCTCTGAATCGAATTTGGCGAAAGTATTAAACTAATGTGAATTATGTGAGCGAAATAAAACCTTGGAAGCATCTTTTTAAATTCACACTGGTGTCATTTCTTTGATCCCTGAGTATCAAGACCTGAAACTGTACTGTCGACTTCATTGTTGAAACTTCATTGTTGACAATAAAATTTTATAAGCACATTATATAACGTTTACATTGTGTGGTGTTATTTCTTTTATCCATAAGACCTTAAATCTGCTGTCGGTTATGTTGTCGTAATTGGATTGATCGAGAGAAATGATTAGATTGCGTTATGCGAGGTAAGCATTAACACTAGAACTCCGACCCCGTGAAAATGACTGATTTCTTTCATTTACAATTCGTGAAATTATAGAAATATTTTCTCAAGCAATTTTTTTTGGTATGTTTCTCTATTCCAGTACATGTTATCAAGAAAATCCTATGAAATCTGAATAAACTCAAGCTCGTTACTGAAGTGAAACTTTTTTTGGCAGGGTGTAAGCGTTAAGTGGCTAATTTCGCGTCATGGAATTTTCGACATGAAAATGTGTAATGGAAGTGACGTGGATGGTTAGCTGATCCGCTTTCGAGCGGAGCCTCGAGAACTGTCGAGAGACATACATTTTCTTAAATATCAAGATATGTAGGGTTCTTACAGAAAAATTTGGAGTCAACCCCGTTAGCAGGGACACATACAATGTCAATGCAACGTTTATTATGTTGAACCATACGTTTTTAAACACACAGCTTGTCGAATACAGAAATACAGAAGCGAGGGTTATGTGACGATACACTTCCGGTTCGAGCACTGATGTCTGTTTTTCACATTCAGCCACCGCGTTCAGTTACAATCGGTAATAATTGTTGTGTGCGCGTTTCCTATCTCGCAAGATGGTTAATTCGCACTTCGCACGCCGACTTAACTTTGTGCGAATAGTTTAAATTCGATTATAGTGGACTGTACTGTAGGTTGATTGAGTGACTCAAATCTGTATTCTACACTGTACTTTATTCAATAATGAAATGTCAATGTCTCGTGGTGTCTCGTAGACTCACCCTACAGACGTTCAAACTTCTGGAACGGTTGTGATGCTGTTGCAATTCCTCAATGCTGTTGCGATGCCTCGTTGATGCTATGTACCACGATGTCTCGATGCTGCTACCACGATGTCTCGATACTGCTACCACGATGTCTCGATGATACTCCTATGTTGCCTTGATAATGATTTGATGTCACTCCTGAATTATCCGTAGTCCGTCGGCTGCTTCCCTGGTTAAGGTGTCCGTTACGGCTGCTTCTGGATGTCAGTACACCGGCGACCTGTGGTCCTACGGTGTTACTGCTGATCTGCCTTCTTCGCACAGAGGCTAAGATCGAGGTGTGTGAACTTTGGAATGTCTATTGTAATCCAACTGCACTACACTAACTTCTCTTGTCACCGATATCCGGTATTGAAGGACCAAAATGTCGTGTGCGCGTTTCCTATCCCGCAAGATGGTTAACTCGCACTTCGCATGCCGACTTCACTTTGTGCGAATAGTTTAAATTCGATTATAGTGGACTGTATTGTAGGTTGATTGAGTGACGCAAATATGTATTCTACATTATACTTTATTCAATGATGAAATGTCAATGTCTCGTGGTGTCTCGAATAGTAATGCTGATGTCCCGCCGCTCTGTCTTCCTATTTATACGTTACGCTGGGGCGTTTACATAAATAAAAGAAGAACGCTGATACGCTGGTTGGAAAGGGGAGGAGTTCGCTGGAAGACGGTGTCTAAAACTAAAAATGGTTTGTAGAAAGAAAACGGTTCGTGTCACCTTGGGACCGTACTAAATGAATTGGGGGTGCAGACCCTTCGACTGTGGTTTACGACTCGAGGTCTCTTTGGTACCTTCCTTTTAGTAGTGTGAAATAACCGTGATTAAGTTTACGGAAATATTGCAAATTGCGCGGATACAATAACACCTTGGGCTACATCCCAAACGGTCACCAAACAACGACGTTAGGTTAAAAACGGTCTCCTAGTCATAAACCTAGGTACGACGGCAGTACCGCTATTCCTTTCGCAAAGGCACACGGTTCCTTGCAAAGAATTCTTCCCGATAGAGTACGAGCTCTCGTCATAAAAAAGCAACGGTACGAGAACAATTTTTCATACTGCGACTCGTTGACTTCTATGAAAAACGTTTCATTACGCGACATGCTGTGCACGTGTAAAAATGATATTCTGATAGTTATTCTTGAGAAAACTTTGCCCACGGAGATACCTTGATGATAATAGGTAATGTTTTCGCGAAAAACGTCCTCGACTCCGCTGGTTCCGCTGATACAGATCCTGAGGGAGCAACTCGTGGTTGCCATAACCGATATTCTGTCGCCGGGTATTTAGCAATTGACTCAATGATCCTAGTGCATCTACTCTCAATGCGGGAACTAAGTGCATACACTAGGTAACATGTTGGATGCTCGCACGGTTAACAAGCATCTGGGCAAACAACCTGCAACGACCTTGACAAAGTAGTCCTCCGCCATAGCAATCGAGCGAGACAGAGAGAGAGAGACAGGAGAGTTTACAACGAGGGACGCCAAATTCAAAACGCCGATGGCAATACGAACGCTGGAATTCAAATTCAAACAATATCAACGTCTACTCGAGTTTTGCAATATTTTTTTCTCGCAAAGAACGAGCAAACGCGTTCTTTATCGCAAAAAGTTGCGCCAACGTCGCCTGCCACGTCTCCTGAATGCGTAATAAACTATTTATGTGTTACTTTCGCGGCAATTTAGATGTACACATAAGTTAAACTATTCGATCATACGTTACGTGGATGCTTTCAAAGGCTCCGTATCGAGAGTTTGCGTGCATAGAATCGGGGTGTGTGTGTGTGTATGCGACGTACAGTGTACACCCAGCAGAGATGCAGAGCATTCGATAGAGCCGGTCTCTCGTGAATTATAGAGAATGTCGTCTATTATGAGATTGAGGCCGAACACTTTACACACGGTCTATCGGCGATAGTAATGATTATCGTCTCCAGCTGCGAAGACAACGGTTTATGTATAGACGATTCGTCGAATAGATAGTCAAAATTTGTTCGGCTTCCAAGAAACGAGCTTCTGAACCCCCGTTACACCTCGAACCGTGTGCAGAAAACACACGATCTCATATTCTGCGATAAAGTTGTTTGCACATGTTAGCGAGAACAGTTGTGTGGTTAATTACGTTTTCGGGAATGACTCACGGGTTCGAGAACAGTTCCAATTGTCACGTAAACGCGACAGGTGGAACGACAGGTGAGAGACGCGTTTCTCGTTAAGTGTTTTTCTTTTAATTTCCATTTTCCGTATTTCTCGTTATTTGTGTATCTGATTGATACTTGTGATTGGTAAACAAAAACATTTCAATTAGCCACTCGTTCCGGCAACATTAGATATCAACAGCTCGGTGAAATCGTCTGGTTTATCTCGAACGATAATCGATCTATGTGTCATTTCGTACTCAAGGTAGTGAGGTCTTCATCTTGAAGCATGTGTTCTTAGAATAAATCTTTCCAGAACGGATGGATTGCTACAAACATATTACGATAAGTGAACTGATAAGACCAGGCGCGCGGCGCGGCGGTACGGACTATATAAGGGACAGCGGCAGCAGGTGTCTTATCATAACTCAATAAGTAATCGAAACGTGATTTCAGAGTTCGTACAAGTTACACACAAGAGAAAAGTTCGCCATGTCTGCTCAGAAGTTGCTCGTGTGCTTGGCAATAGCACTGATCGCTGTGATCGCCACCGAAGTCGCTTCGATACCATCTTATGACAACTACGCCAGCGCGAACAAGTCTCATCACTTGATCGTTGGATCCAGAGTGCCTGGCGACAGACTGATTCTCAGGCAAAGCGTCATCGAAAAAAGCAGCTGGATGCAAGTGATATCTACTACGAGGACGTTCAACACCACAAATACATGGGAAAAGATCACTCAGGTGAAAGCTCTTGATCAGAAAACCAACGGCAACGGTGCTACCGCCAGCCTTCTCGGCGGTGGACCTGGATCCAACTACGTCACGCTTAAATTCAAGAGCAAGAGGGGCCATGGCATCAACTTCATCGTTGAACTGTATGCACGTTAAGGCAACTCTGGAATCATCCTCTGAACCGAATTCGGCGAAAGTATTTAACTGAAGTGACACTGTTTATTCTGCCGTACGCAAGCAATGGTCTGTTTGATATACGCAGCTTTCATTCTCTAATGTGAATTATGTGAGCGAAATAAAACCTTGGAAGCATCTTTTTAAATTCACACTGCTGTCATTTCTTTGATCCCTGAGTAACAAGACCTGAAAATGTACTGTCGACTTCATCGTTAAAACTTCATTGTTGACAATAAAATTTTATAAGCACATTATTTAACGTTTACATTGCGTGGTGTTATTTCTTTTATCCATAAGACCTTAAATCTGCTGTTGGTTATGTTGTCGTAATTGGATTGATCGAGAGAAATGATTAGATTGCGTTATGCGAGGTAAGCATTAACACTAGAACTCCGAGCCCGTCAAAATGACTGATTTCTTTCATTTACAATTCGTGAAATTATAGAAATATTTTCTCAAGCAATTTTTTTTGGTATGTTTCTCTATTCCAGTACATGTTATCAAGAAAATCCTATGAAATCTGAATAAACTCAAGCTCGTTATTGACGTGAAACTTCTTTTGGCAGGGTGTAAGCGTTAAGTGGCTAATTTCGCGTCATGGAATTTTCGACATGAAAATGTGTAATGGAAATGACGTGGATGGTTAGCTGATCCGCTTTCGAGCGGAGCCGCGAGAACTGTCAAGAGACATACATTTTCTTAAATATCGAGAGATGTAGGGTTCTTATAGGAAAATTTAGAGGCAACCCCGTTAGCAGGGACACATACAATGTCAATGCTACGTTTATTATGTTAAACCATACGTTTTTAAACACACAGCTTGTCAAATACAGAAATACAAAAACGAGGGTTATGTGACGATACACTTCCGGTTCGAGCACTGATGTCTGTTTTTCACATTCAGCCACCGCGTTCAGTTACAATCGGTAATAATTGTTGTGTGCGCGTTTGCTATCTCGCAAGATGGTTAACTTGCACTTCGCACGCCGACTTAACTTTGTGCGAATAGTTTAAATTCAATTATAGTGGACTGTATTGTAGGTTGATTGAGTGACTCAAATCTGTATTCTACACTATACTTTATTCAATAATGAAATGTCAATGTCTCGTGGTGTCTCGTAGACTCACCCTACAGACGTTCAAACTTCTGGAACGGTTGTGATGCTGTTGCAATTCCTCAATGCTGTTGCGATGCCTCGTTGATGCTATGTACCACGATGTCTCGATGCTGCTACCACGATGTCTCGATGATACTCCTATGTAGCCTTGATAATGATTTGATGTCACTCCTGAATTATCCGTAGTCCGTCGGCTGCTTCCCTGGTTAAGGTGTCCGTTACGGCTGCTTCTGGATGTCAGTACACCGGCGACCTGTGGTCCTACGGTGTTACTGCTGATCTGCCTTCTTCGCACAGAGGCTAAGATCGAGGTGTGTGAACTTTGGAATGTCTATTGTAATCCAACTGCACTACACTAACTTCTCTTGTCACCGATATCCGGTATTGAAGGACCAAAATGTCGTGTGCGCGTTTCCTATCCCGCAAGATGGTTAACTCGCACTTCGCATGCCGACTTAACTTTGCGCGAATAGTTTAAATTCGATTATAGTGGACTGTATTGTAGGTTGATTGAGTGACGCAAATATGTATTCTACACTATACTTTATTCAATGATGAAATGTCAATGTCTCGTGGTGTCTCGAATAGTAATGCTGATGTCCCGCCGCTCTGTCTTCCTATTTGTACGTTACTCTGGGGCGTTTACAAAAATAAAAGAAGAACGCTGATTCGCGAAAGAAAAGGTTAAAAACGGTCCTTTCGCCACGGCATACGGTTCCTTGCAAAGAATTCTTCCCGATAGAGTACGAGCTGTCGTCATAAAAAAGCAACGGTACGAGAACAATTTTTCATACTGCGACTCGTTGAATTCTATGAAGAACGTTTCACTACGCGACTAGCTGTGCACGTGTAAAAATGATATTCTGATAGTTATTCTTGACAAAACTTTGACCACGGAGATACCTTGATGATGATAGTTAATGTTTTCGCGAAAAACGTCCTCGACTCCGCTGGTTCCGCTGATATAGATCCTGAGGGAGCAACTCGTGGTTGCCATAACCGATATTCTGTCGCCGGGTATTTAGCAATTGACTCAATGATCCTAGTGCATCTACTCTCAATGCGGGAACTAAGTGCATACACGAGGTAACATGTTGGATACTCACACGGTTAACAAGCATCTGGGCAAACAACCTGCAACGACCTTGACAAAGTAGCCTCCGCCATAGCAATCGAGCGAGACAGAGAGAGAGACAGGAGAGTTTGCAACGAGGGACGCCAAATTCAAAACGCCGATGGCAATACGAACGCTGGAATTCAAATTCAAACAATATTAACGTCTACTCGAGTTTTGCAATATCTTTTTCTCGCAAAGAACGAGCAAACGCGTTCTTTATCGCAAAACGTTGCGCCAACGTCGCCTGCCACGTCTCCTGAATGCGTAATAAACTATTTATGTGTTACTTTCGCGGCAATTTAGATGTACACATAAGTTAAACTATTCGATCATACGTTACGTGGATGCTTTCAAAGGCTCCGTATCGAGAGTTTGCGTGTGTGGGGGGTCGAAATATGGAAGAAAGGACGAAAAAGGAAGGAGCGTTTCGTCCTAGGCCCGGTAGAGGATTCATCAGTAAGGCTATCTAGCGGACCCTGCCGTAGACGGTTGGCATGTCGGAAGGTGGTTGAGGACTGTATACAATATACAAATCATTGCGGAACCGAGTACTTGCGGGAAAGGTCTTTCGACTCCTGTCCCTCTTGTGGCGCATGTAGGAAGTTGCCGCTACACGTGCATAGAATCGGGGTGTGTGTGTGTATGCGACGTACAGTGTACACACAGCAGAGATGCAGAGCATTCGATAGAGCCGGGTCGCTCGTGAATTATATGTAGAGAATGTCGTCTATTATGAGATTGGGACCGAACACTTTACACACGGTCTATCGGCGATAGTAATGATTATCGTCTCCAGCTGCGAAGACAACGGTTTATGTATAGACGATTCGTCGAATAGATAGTCAAAATTTGTTCGGCTTCCAAGAAACGAGCTGCTGAACCCCAGTTACACCTCGAACCGTGTGCAGAAAACAAACGATCTCATATTCTGCGATAAAGACGTTTGCTCATGATAGCGAGAACAGTTGTGTGTGGTTAATTACGTTTTCGGGAATGACTCACGGGTTCGAGAACGGTTTCAATTGTCACGTAAACGCGACAGGTGGAACGACAGGTGAGAGACGCGTTTCTCGTTAAGTGTTTTTCTTTTAATCTCCATTTTCCGTATTTCTCGTTATTTGTGTATCGGATTGATACTTGTGATTAGTAAACAAAAACATTTCAATTAGCCACTCGTTCCAGGAACATTAGATATCAACAGCTCGGTGAAATCGTCTGGTTTATCTCGAACGATAATCGATCTATGTGTCATTTCGTACTCAAGGTAGTGAGGTCTTCATCTTGAAGCATGTGCTCCTAGAATAAATCTTTCCAGAACGGATGCATTGCTACAAACATATTACGATAAGTGAACTGATAAGACCCGGCGCACAGTGGGGTATTTGGCCTGTTTAGCGCGCCAACACTATTGCGATGTTATTATAGTGTGAAGGTCATACTATTATATATCGTTGAATTCGTCTTAACACCAGCTACAACACTATCAAATCAAAAATACAACTTAATGTTTAAAAAATCGAAGCGACCTTGTTTTTTTGTTTTAAAGGAAATTTTTTCGAAATTTTATATATTGAAGTTTATATTGAGGTTAATACTGTTAAACTTTTGTTTCAAACATTTTTTCGTAAAAAAAAAAATATATTATAAATATTAATTAATTTTTATTAATTTTTTTTTATAATATAAATTAATATTCTAGCAATAATGACTTTCATTTTCCTTCATTTACTTCCAAGTATCTATCACCTACAGCTCAGTTATTTCATCATTATCAGTCATATGATATACGGTCGGTTCATGCCATACTGATCTAAATCGCATAAAAAGGTATGTTACAGCAAGAGACCGCATATAATCTTTTCAGGATTGTATAAAGCAATGTCTAATGATTAACCCCTAAAAAAATTAAAGAGGTGTTATGCGGAGAAAAAAAGTTATTACATGATACATATTAATTTTCTGAAAAAAAATTATATCACTTTTAATTGTTTATTCTATCAAAACCACCGAAGAGTATAAAACAAAAAGCAGTAAAATTACTCTATAAACCTTCCTTTACATCCTAGGTATGTTTTTATCTCGATTTGATACACTAAACTTGTGAGAAAGATCATTACTTTAACACAAATTTTTCCATGCTTCTCTCGGTCACGAGAATATGTTACTTTCAAGTATCTATAGGTTACTAAATAGTACCGTTTATGGAAAAATATTATTGTAGATTACTTGCATATACATATATTCAGGTACATGGGTAAAAAGTTTTAGTCATTTTGAACAAAGTAAAAATTTCGACTTTTGGCGCGCTAAACAATACCCCACTGTGCGGCGCGCGGCGCGGCGCGGCGGCACGGACTATATAAGGGACAGCGGCAGCAGGTGTCTTATCATAACTCAATAAGTAATCGAAACGTGATTTCAGAGTTCGTACAAGTTACACACAAGAGAAAAGTTCGCCATGTCTGCTCAGAAGTTGCTCGTGTGCTTGGCAATAGCACTGATCGCTGTGATCGCCACCGAAGTCGCTTCGATATCATCTTATGACAACATTGACAACTACGCCAGCGCGGACAAGTCTCATCACTTGATCATTGGATCCAGAGTGCCTGGCGACAGACTGATTCTCAGGCAAAACGTCGTCGAGAAAAGCAGCTGGATGCAAGTCATATCTATTACGAGGACGTTCAACACCACACATACATGGGAAAAGATCACTCAGGTGAGAGTTCTTGATCAGAAAACCAACGGCAACGGTGCTTCCGCCAGCCTTGTCGGCGGTGGACCTGGATTCAACTACGTCACGCTTAAATTCAAGAGCCAGAGGGGCCATGGCATCAACGTCATCGTTGAACTGTATGCAATTTAAGGCAACTCTGGAATCATCCTCTGAACCGAATTTGGCGAAAGTATTAAACTAATGTGAATTATGTGAGCGAAATAAAACCTTGGAAGCATCTTTTTAAATTCACACTGGTGTCATTTCTTTGATCCCTGAGTAACAAGACCTGAAACTGTACTGTCGACTTCATCGTTAAAACTTCATTGTTGACAATAAAATTTTATAAGCACATTATTTAACGTTTACATTGCGTGGTGTTATTTCTTTTATCCATAAGACCTTAAATCTGCTGTCGGTTATGTTGTCGTATTTGGATTGATCGAGAGAAATGATTAGATTGCGTTATGCGAGGTAAGTATTAACACTAGAACTACCGAGCCCGTCAAAATGTCTGATTTCTTTCATTTACAATTCGTGAAATTATAGAAATATTTTCTCAAGCAATTTTTTTGGTATGTTTCTCTATTCCAGTACATGTTATCATGAAAATCCTATGAAATCTGAATAAATTCAAGCTCGTTATTGAAGTGAAACTTCTTTTGGCAGGGCGTAAGCGTTAAGTGGTTAATTTCGCGTCATGGAATTTGCGACATGAAAATGTGTAATGGAAGTGACGTGGATGGTTAGCTGATCCGCTTTCGTGCGGAGCCTCGAGAACTGTCGAGAGACATACATTTTCTTAAATATCGAGAAATGTAGGGTTCTTATAGAAAAATTTGGAGGCAACCCCGTTAGCAGGGACACATACAATGTCAATGTAACGTTTATTATGTTAAACCATACGTTTTTAAACACACAGCTTGTCAAATACAGAAATACAAAAGCGAGGGTTATGTGACGATACACTTCCGGTTCGAGCACTGATGTCTGTTTTTCACATTCAGTCACCGCGTTCAGTTACAATCGGTAATAATAACATAAAAAAAAACATACGCGTGGAAAACCACGCGCGGCAGAAGTGAAACTTCTTGCAGTCTAGTAATGTTTAGAAATAAATTAAGATGGAAATGATAAATAATCCTAATGAAGCGAAAAAAAAGTAATGAACGATCAAAATTTGCGACGCAAAGAAGGAGAGCGTATGGGAAAGGAAGAGACATAGTTCATAGCATTTCCAATACGCTCTCCTTCTTATTATCAAGGAATATACGTATATCGTTTAGGGTTTGGTAGTTCTAGTGTTAACAATTGATCCTTTCAGGACCATTAAGCATCTATGTACTAACAGGCAAAGTGTAGAGTGAAGTCGCCCCAGTTGGTATCAAGAACGATGCACCTATAGCAAAGGAAGAAATTGCTTATCTAAAGCCAACGAAGGATTTATTAGTGTTTCTAATCGAGCGGATCAGTTTGCCTCGGTGAATTCTGGTAATTCTTTCTTCGGTGTCCGTTTGTCTAGTGTCGGTAAGCGGAATCCCGGCTCGTATCCGGTCCTAAGAGGTTCAGATCTTCTGTTTCCGAGGCTTACGTACAAAGTGCATTTTGTGCATGCATGCGTGGCGGCACGGAGAGGAACAACCGACTGGAAAATTGTTGTCGCTTCGCGGTGCATTCTACCATGGGGATCCTAGCCGGCGCGCGGCGAAACTTCGAATTGAGTTGAGGGCCACTGAAATTGGTGGTGGTATCTCAAGCTTGCGAACGACCATTTCGTTAACCTACTTATTCTATCTCCGTTCCACTAGCTCCCCACGAGCTTCTCGAGTACCTAGTTTGTCCGCAGTTCTCTCCTGCCTTCTCAAAACGCGGCCCGGCCTCGTTCCGGAGGGAAATACAGTTTTCTTCTCTCCGCGGATTGTTCTTTAATGATGCGCCGGGGTGTGTCTCGGGGGTCGGTAAATATCCATCCCATAAACAGCCGCGGACTTGTTAATTAGTTTAAATACCGAGCCGGGTAGAATTCCATTTGGAAGTTGCGCCCGGGCTATTAGTTAAGGCGGGCCCTATCGGCAAACACACCAGACGGAAGCCCGCGCGCGAGTTCTGTGTTTTGTGTGCGATCTGTCACATCAAATAGGTTTGCTGCGAGTCTAATCCGCAAACATTCAAACTTGCTTCGCGGTGTGTATGTTAACGTTATGCAGTGGCGCGGGACGCGTTATGCGTTGTTTGCCGTTACCGTATTCTTTTTACGTATCAGAGACTAAGGCTGGATTTATAGTGGAGCTGCGAGCAGCGACGATAGCGCCGCGGTGAAAAGAAACCAACATTCGTGACAACATTTCGACACATACTAATGAAAAAGTACATATGTACAGGGTGACAAGAAATAACGGAGTTAATCATTTCTTATTATAATTCTGTCAAATCGACGAATTTTGAAAAACCAAATAATAACAACCATAACATGGACCTTTAGTATTCATATATTTAAGAAGTTTCGAAATGGCCACCCTTTGCGCCGATACAGAGGCTCAAACGTGTCTTGAAATTTTCGGCAATGGGACGCAGCTCTTCTGGCGTCAAAAAAAAAAGAAAAACAATGAAAATACATATGTACTTTTTGATTAGTATGTGTCGGAATGCTGTCACGAATGTTGGTTTCTTTTCACCGCGCCGCTATCATCGATGCTCGCAGCTCCACTATAAATCCACCGCGTAAGCGGTACTAGGCAAGCAGCAAACAATTTCAAATGATCGGTGTCAGCGACCGCGATACTATACACAAATAATGAAACTATTTCTAAAAGTTGCACGTTCCGCGTAAAAATAGCTAGTCTACTATTTCCACGATAACTGAACGGAAATAGCTAGTTCTCATAGGGAACTCTGTAAAACTTTCAACTTGACGCCCGGGTGTATAGACGAGAGCCTATGCTACGTGCGTTGGCGGCATTACAGGTCTATTCTCGGCACCACGCTTTGTGAGATCTTTTTTGCACCAATATCGACCGACAATCAGTTGGCAGCCGGTAAAAGTTCTCGGATGCGCACGGGCACCGCTACGTATGTCGCATTCAATACGGGTCATTGGATCTCTTCCGTGGAATCCCGATAAATTCCGAATTTGTTCCCAGCGAACACCTAAGATAGGACATATGTATGTATTACACGGCCGATATGCGTCGCCAAAGTGCAGGATTGTATTTGCGAAAGGTCGACCGGTCGTTATATTCCGCGCGATGCAAATAACTGGCGAATAATGTCTCCCGGCTTGCATTGTTCTCCATCCTGCGAAAAACTAAAGGCAACATCACAGCCAAATTTTCAGGAGCTGCATTTAACTAATTTGCAGTACCACCTTGAATCTAGGGATAGCAATCTGTACATCGTTTTGTCTATGTACATTTCTACATACTCTTATGAGTTACTTTAGACTTGACCACTGTTGGAGTGTAAATAAAAATAACTAGTGTTATCTGCCCTTTCTTCAAAGTTACTGCTCTTTTTTCAGTAAAAATAGAAAGAAATGAAAATCGTATGTCACAATACGTCGTAACTTCCTATGGCCTTATTTTTTATGTGGATGCACCGATGCACCCGCCAGCTGCAATTGCACTTTATTCTTTAATGCAATCCAATGTTTTTGTTACACCCTTTTATTCTCCTACGCGTAAAAGTATTAACCCAAGGTCATCGAAATGTCAATACTTGACGAGATATTTCACATTTTCTCTGTCAGAAACTTACTTTACTACAAGAAGTATCCAATTGATATGAATTGTAGGAACTAATGCCGTGTTTACTCTGACAAAAACATCTCAAATACCTCGTCAAGTATTGACATTTGATATGTAACGAGCAGTCACTTGTCCCAGTTCCCAGAATCACCCTGTATAATGGATGACGTTGAGAATAAAACTCTTTAAAGTTAGGAAACGTGGACACTTACCCAATTTACAGAGGGCGTTTGTTCATTCTGTAACCGCATTTAGTAAAATCTTGCGAAGCCTTCATTAAGCTTACCTATTCAGTTTGAACGAGCGAAGCGGGTGAATGATGAAGCTTGGAAATTGAAGAAACCCTTGGGCACAGTTCTCGGTTCGGTGTGAAAGTGCATGTAGCGTCGGCGTGTGTCAGTAAACCAGTGGTACGCTTTTGGTTATTGCTTGTAAAGTTGCAAAACTGACGAGCAAACGTGCAGGCGAAACAACGGCGGACAGACAATGCGATGACAGGATTGGGCGAGAACGAGCGAACGCGAGCGAACCGACGCGACGCGACCAACGAACGAATGAACGAATGAAAGCGTGTTTGCACGAGGCACGAGCGTACTCTGGTGCTCCTACAAAAGAACTGGCCGTCAATCTGAAACCGCAGCGGCCATTATCGGGCAATTTTAAACGGAAAGCCGTAGTTACGATTCCCGCGTTTTAAACTAGACGCTTGTCAAACAACGCGACAAGTTCCTCCGGTTACCGGGTGGTTCGCGTGAACACAGTATTAACGAGAGGAGAACGCTTCGGAGAGAATAGAAACACCCCTCGTGCTCGTTTGAGACCCGAATTAAAAGTGGAACAGAGTCCGTGAATTCGAGTAACCGTTTTTCCCTTTTCCTCTTTCTTTTTCTGCTTTGTAGACTACGATGCACGAACACGCCCGGTGAATAACGTCGGAAAGCGAAAAGAGGAAGAAAAGGAATAAGCGATCGGTGCGGTGGTGGCGCACGCTACCTAAAATATCACCCGGTGTAATGCAAGTCAGCCGAGTTATAGACATTACGCAGCAAATCTCCAATGAAATGGTTTTAATGGATTGACCAACTGACTTGCGTTTTCTGTTTGATCGCTCGACGCGACTCGGAACGAACCTACTGTAAAAGCTGATGAAGTTAAAGGCTCGTCCGTAGGAGAGCTTGAGAGTGCAGTTCCGACGAGCTGTGTACACCGACTTTCAAAGAATCCCCATTGTAAAAACCGTTAAGTATATGTACGTTGGGCCCCGTAACTTCATGCTGTCATTAATGTCCGGTTCGCTTCGATAATACGGATGATAATTCGAGAAGTACAGCTACAAATATATTGTGTTCGTGTTCTTCGAAACATGTCCACCAAATAGAAGCCCCGCTAATTAAACTAATCCAATGGAACAGCGTGTCAAACGTTTCAGGCAAACTGGAGGGACTCCAAGAAACGTCCCCCATCGTGTGCGCGCACTATGCACTTGTTTCGTGTTTCTCTGTTCAGCGAGACATTATTACATTTACGGAAAAGGAGAACGCGGTCCGGCGGAAGTGTGCGAGACGCAAATAAAAATTTATAAAGGACTTCAAGACCGAAGTGGTATATGTTTCTCGAATTAAACATTCAGAAGGAACTAGGCCAGCCAGTTCAAGAGCTCTATGTGCTCCCGAAGCGAGAGCACCACTTGACTATGAAACTACGCCCCTGAAAATCCTTTTGTTTTGCTTTACCGTTGTGTGCACGCGTGTTTTCCATGTACAAGTTTTCTAGAGGTAATGTTTCGCCATCGTTTGTAGCGATACTATTGCAGTAACTGATTTTTGTTTCACCGACAAAAGCACCACGCCGCGCCGGTAACGATTTCTTTCGCGAAACGCTCGAGAGTTTTCTAGCAATTAGCGTGCGAAATTATTCACGTCGCGTCGCGCGTCGGCTCGAATGTAGCTGAAGCAACTGATCAGAATTCTGAGAAATTTTTCTCCTCTTTCCTGGAAGGCACCGACGTCGACTGCAAATTATAGTGCATTACGTTCATAAAAATAACATGCCGTACCTTACGAGACTTCGCAAAGGTAAAGGGACGCAAAGTGGTAGGTGTTAGGATGGACTTTCGAGCGGAGGTAATCATTGTCGAACGCTATAGGGGTTGATGCCAATAGACACTGACATTTGCGCGTTTTCCTGTATCGATTTAAGAAACTAACCGCCATGGAATACGAACCATCGTGATACCTGCTATAAATTTAACATAATCAGCGTTTTTTTTTACGATTTCCACCGCTTTCGATACGGACGATAAACAAAAAAAAAATAAAACAAAGACGGGAGCGCGCGCGTTCGCAGAGGGAGGCACATTACATTCGAGATTCTTAACACGCGTTCTCGAAGGTAAATGGATTAACGTTCAAGTTTAATTACGAAGATAATGAGGTTGGCAAATGAAGGCCACTACCCAATCAAGTGAATGAGCACGGGCGTGGCAGCGTCAACGGACCGTTCCACAACGTTCGAGCCTCGTTCCCATGTTTTTCGGTAATAACAACGAGCAGGGGGCGGTTTTATAAATATTAAATTGCTTTTCTCGCTGATATATCTCGAAGTGCGGCCGAACCATGCAATTTCGGAGGAATACTATAAATCAATTTACAACGATCTACATACAGTGACTCTCACTAATATTACCGATACCTTTTTCAATATTGGACAAAACGATTTGAACTTTTTTGGGAAGCTAGATCAATTAGTTTACTACAGGATGTGAAAAGAAATTTTTCCAAAAATTGCAATTGGTCGGAATTGCAGAGAAAATACTAAAAGTTGCATTCTACAACTTCTTTATGTGGGCCTATATTAAAAATTTTTTTAATACATTTTGTAGACCTGTGTCAATTATATGCATTGTGAAATTTTTATTGAAATCGGTTGAAGCAGAAAAAAACGATATACATTTAAAGATGTAAGAATTCTTAGATTCACTGCCGTTATAGGCCGAAAATCGTGAAAATCTGCAATTTTTACCATCTTTAAACGTTTGTAGCTCATTGCAACGTCAACCGATTTTGACGAAATTTTCAGGATATATTTAATTGACACAGATCTACGAAACGTATTTTTTAAATTTTCAATATAGGCCCACATAAAACAGTTGTAAAATGCAACTTTTAGTATTTTCTCTACAATTCCGACCAATTGCAATTTTCGAAAAAATTTCTTTTCGCATCCTGCAGTAAACTAATTGCTCTAGCTACCCAAAAATTTTTAATCGTATAGTCCAACATTTAAAAAAGTTATTGCTTTTTTTTAGAGCGTCCGAATATTAATGAGAGTCACTGTATTTGCAAGCGAGGCACGGCCATAATCGTACACCGCGTTACTACAAATGCGGTAGACGAGGATGTTATAGCATCGTAAGAAAATTAACTTTTAGTCGATCCGAAAAATATCTCTCGGTTCAAATCGTATTCAAGTTCTCGTCCGAGTAAAAATCATTCGAACACGATCATTCTATTTGTGCGTTTTAACGATTTGGACAGCTGATTTCAGGACTGGCGGAATTCAATTAAATTTAAAGACTGGTGAACGACCGTAAAACAAATCATTCTATGTACATACAAGGGATCAACGACTAAGGGTTGCGAGGAATATTTTCGTCAGTGAATGTACAGTGTACGACTTCGTCTGCGATTCACGAGTGTCGTGGTAAATGAATTTTTGTGCGGTGGGGGTTCACACACAAGTGTCTCAGATATTTTTGCAAGGGGTGGGTGGTGCGAGTGTTTCATCCGGGTGAAATGTTTTTAGTGGTCGCTGAAGGGCGACTGGAGTAGATTGAGAGTGACGTGGTGGAGGATGTGTGTTTGCGTACGACGTACGAGGGCTGGTAATTTCTCGGACTGGTCAGTGGAAGAGTCTCGCGCGGAGCAGCCGGATGGAGGCTCGCGTCGCGTCGCTTCGTGTTCCGTTCCGTTCCGTGGACGTACGGAACGGTATCGATCCGAGGCGTTAAATATTTAATCGGTGGAAGAAAGTTCAATACACGGGCCCGGTCGTGGGGACGCGCGTTCGGTTGTCTTTCGAAGACGGTCCGAGAGAGGCGAACGAAAACCGAGCACGACAGGAACAGGATGGCCACGCAACGATTCCTCCTCTTCTCCTCTTGCCCTGCCCTGCGCCCGCGGCCCGGTTCACTTTCATTATTTAGAGCGCTGGGGAAAAATGAGGATCGCCGACACGTCGGTCCTCCAGGCCGCATATCGATCGTAATTTACCAGACTACTTACACGCGGACGTCAAACGCTAGACCGTGCCCGGTTTTTCTTTTCCTCTTACCCTTGCGTCCATTCTACGCCGCTACCGAACCCCCTACTTTAGAATTCGACGATTATTTCAAGAACTCCGTTATTTAAAGAAATCGTAAACGTCATCCTACGTCATAAGTGACGCCATCGGATAACATGCGCTAAAATCGCAATTGCATGCGAATATCAAAAAGCATGATCGTGAACCTAGGGCCTGGGCGATATATGTAGATAAGGTTATCTTTCGCGCATTTATTAGGTGTGGGAATAAGTTTCCGCCTTTCTGGAGATTTCGTTGTACTTAACACTTTACCGACCGGTAGCCTATTAATAGGATTTTCAACAATTATGCTGTACCAAAAGAAAGCATAGAAATTTTTCTTTACATTGCAATTTTAAATGAAACTATTAGATGACCTTATTGAGGGTGACTTGTTAGCTCACAATGAAAATTGCTGTTGCTATTGAAGCAAATTATGCAATAATCACCGGTCGGTAATGTGTTAAGTACCGATCGCGTATTTGATGGAACGTAGTACATGTTTTTGAAAGGTCTATGTCTAAGCTTCAAAACGCAGTTAGTGGCAATTGTTTCGAGCGTGAATAGCAGTCAATTTTTCGCGTGAAAAATGTCGACTTTTTATTTTGTTTTAAAGAAAGGTGTTGTATATTTACTATATATATTCATTATACAGGGTGTCCCAAAATTCCTTCAACAGCCGGAAATGGGAGCTTCCTCAGATCATTTGAAGCAACAGTATAAAGCAAGAGTATAAAGTTCATTTGATTTCCACAGATCTCGCATAATTCCGGTCGCAAATTTCATTTAATGGCTCCGTCGCGCTACGGCGATTTCAAGCCGAAACGCCGCGCGCCGCGCCGGGTACCGCCAAGATAAAGCGGCACCGATATATCGGGGTTACCAGTCATGCATAAAGCATACGCTATTCATAAATAGAGACGAGATGATAGAGCATTTCTACGCGGGTTCATCCCAGACTTCAATCCCGCCCGCCGATCTCCGGTAGTTGAATCTTTGAGCACGGAAATCAACCATAGAACACAGAGATTGCTTTTAATAAACTGCATCTATTCGGCTTCCCGAAATTTTCAAGGCGTGGCTCGGACTGCGAAATCAATGCTGCGAGCCATCGAATTTTATTCGAGACTTCGATCGGTACGTGCCGCATAAAACTTTTTAAAAATGTATAAAATAATATATATACTATATATGTACACATACATATGTATATATATACAATATTTTATATTATACAATACACTATACAAGTGATGTTTTTTGCAATTATCTTGTAAACTAAAGCCGAGCGGTAAAAACTTTAAAGGGAAATGTTGTTCAGGATGATGACCCTGACAATATATCTAACGCTCATTGAAATCGGAATGGAGATACATAGCATTTCAACAAGTTTACCCCATTTGATTTAATGGAAATGTATTCGTCCCGTCGTTTCGGTTGCTGAATAAAATATTACTCTCCGGCGTTCACTTTTATTTCTTCTCAAGATCGAGTAATTAATTTAACCGTAATTAACCGGGAATTTTAGGGGCGTAACGGTTGCGTTGTATCGCGGACCGACAATTATTAAAATGTTTTATTATTGTTCGCGTTTCAATCAATAACGTATTGTACGATATTCAGTCGGATATTCTTTATGTATGAGTCGATATTTTAAAGTGAAACGATATACACATATATATATATATGTATATTGTGCAACAGAATTATTCAAAATAGCGTTTCGAGTATATTCGTCGGGTACGTGTGCCATTGAACGAGATACGGCTAATGCATCTATTCATTACATAGCGTTCATTGTAACCATTAATATGTGCAAATTTTTGCACGCTCGCGATCGTTATTTCTATTTCCGCAATTCCGCGAAGCTTTTTTGTGGGAGGGAGGGAGGGGGGTAGGCGTTCGGCGAAAAGAGCGAATTTGAATATTTATTATGGAATTCGAACGGTTTTGGAGCAGTGGAAGAGGAAAAAACATCATCCGCCTCGATCGATTAGCTTGGTGTTAACTTGGTGTATACACTGGGGAAAAGTATCACGGTTTAGCCCGACGAAAATAAGAGCAAACCTCTATTTTCTTTTCTATATCGACATCCTGCTTGTTACTGGAAAATTGCATCGGAAGCACGCGTAACTACCCACTGAAGTCGATAAACAGAAGAGAGATACAATCTTCCTCAACTCGCTAAAGCGAGCTAGGTTCCTTGCGGAGTGCGGTGTCGTCGTTTTTGGGTAGTACACTTTTAAAAGAGTTTTTAGATAAGGGAACCTTAATAGCTAACACCGGCAAAGTTACCCGTGGCAAGTTTTAGTGCACCTTCCAGTTAATTTAACTACCTGCGTCACGTGTTATTAAAATCTTTATTTCTCCCTCATTCACTTTCGTATGGCCATCCATACATGTTGCGTCGGATAAATGAAATTCTACCAAATTTTACGTAAAAATCTCACACAATTAGAAGGGGAACAAGTATATTTCTGATAAACTCCGTCGAAATCTACAGCTACCCCGACCGACAACGCACTGAGAAAGACATCAAACTGGCAAACAATTTACAGAAAGTGTACCACACAACCCCCACTCCTCGATGCAGCGTACTGGTTGGCGCATTGTCATTTCAGCCAATTACGAGAATAAATGCGTCCAATAACCAAATGACACCCGCATCCCCTACCACGCGAAGTACCCGCGTGTGGCTCCAAATACCCGTCGCCTATTTAAACAGTTTACTTAAGCCTACGCGTCTCGCACGGTTCCCGTAGCTCGCACAACAGCTTTAAATGCCGGCTGGAGAGAGCGCGACTTTTAATTGCGCGCTTCGCGGAACGCATAGCGCGGGTTGCAACGCGTCATCCCCTCGCAGCGCGCGACTTCCTTAATGAGATGGCCGGCCGAGCCGCCTCATCGGTGTTAAAAATGTTGCACTCACGCACAGGCCAGGCAAGAGAAAGAGAGAAAGAGTATACGGAGGAGTAGATAGAGGTTGGTAGACGACGACGACGGCGACGACGAGGAGAACAACGACGACGGTAGGCCTCGGTGTGCATGTATTTCGTGCGCTAGGCTGTCGCGCGCAACCCCCCAGTATCTTAGGGTGTGCAGGGTGGTGCGCAACGAGACCGTGGGTGTGCGGAGCGAAGAGAGGGTTGTTCTCGCTTCTTCCTTCTCTGTGCGGAAGTTACGCTCGCGGGGGGTGCTTTTACCGCCTCGCAGATAGCACCAGTAAGTATGTAGGTTCTTGGCGCTTGCGCGGCCCCGCGTTCCGTCTCCGTTGCACGCGCTAGCGTTTGTTACTCGATCTACCCTAGAGAAACGGGTGGTTGTCCTCGTCGCTCCTAGTCCCGGACTGCATCGCCTGCTGGATGAACCGGGACAGAGAGAAGACAGAGGTGAGAGAGAGCGAACCGAAGAGAACCGGCGAAAGAGAGAGAGAGAGAGAGGGAGACGAGTAGCGTGCGCCAGCCAGGCGAAAGCCTCGCGTGCGAAAGGGAGAAAGCCAGACACACTGCCGAAGGGAGAGAGAGGAGAGAGAGAGAGAGAGAAGAGCGAGAACGAGGGAGAAACGGAGAGAGCGTGCGCGCGAACCACGAGGGAGAAAGAGTGAGAGAGCCGGAGAGTTGCGTGGGGAGCGATCGCAGCTCGTCATTCGAAGCCCGCCAACGGACGAGCGAGCAGCCACGGAACGGGACCGCGATTCAAACAACCCACGCGACCTTCGCGAAAAATCCGAGTAAAAAGTCATCCACGCTTTCGCACGCATCCGCCGCCGCTTACCTGCGATCATCCGATTCGATCGAACCTGACGAATCTCGGTTCCGCACGCGACCCTCTCGTCAGACGCGTGCGACGACGACGGTGCGAACGTCAACTGTGCTTGACACACGCGCGCACACACACGAGCTCTAAACAACCCCGCGATTCGCGAGCGAGCACGTACCATACACGAGCCACGATCTGTCTCTCACCTAGCTCGTCCTCGCAACGGTTGTTCCTGTACCTTGTACGTTCGGAACCACTCGAACGAACCGCTCGTTTCGCGTTCGCTCCGGTCACGATCGTTGTCGGCCCGTAGTGTGCTCTCACCGGTGTTGTCCGTCTCTCGCGTGTTTTCGATTTGAGTGATAGTGAAAACCGACCACAGCCGCTGGTTCAAGCGAAGCAGCGAACCGTTTGACAGTGATTAAAGTGACCCGCTAGAGGATATAACCCCGCAGCTCGCCGGAATTAGGTGACACTCCGCTACCGAGAGAGTATCGTTTGACAGAAAACGTTTCAAAGACGACCATCTCTATCTGTTTATCTTTCTCTTCGGTGTGGCAAGCAGAGACGCCACGCCGGCAGCGAAAGTCACGCGTGCAGATCTCGTGGAAATCGGTGGTACCGGTGCGCAATTCTACGCGTCGCCTTCGTCTAGGCAAAATCGGGTTTTGTGCTTCGATCAGTGTTCCCCGGTTACATCCTGCGACCCAGCAGTTCTGTTCAGCCGCTCTGTTCTCGTACGCGTTTCGGAGTGTTCTCAGTGCCGTTCTCTCGTCGTCTCTTCAACGTGTTCGTCATCGGATCGGTTCGAATCGGAGCGAAACCAACAAACTCTTACGGGAACAGTGCCTGATCCTCCACTCTCCATTGACAACTAGGTCATCCTCCCCCTGGATACAGTGACAGCCTCGCAGGAGAGCACGAGAAGAATAGACATTCGATCAACAGACAGGCTAGCAACCGGCGCATCAGCCGAGCAACAACCCCCTCGAGCCAGGAAAAACGAAATCGCTTTTCGCGCGCAAAGTAACCGGTGGGTGGTTCGGTGATCTGAAACGCTTGTTTTCTCACGCTACTCGTTCCTGGTCCGGTTTTCCGACAGCTTTGCCACGAGGGGTGGATACACAGAGGATATCGTTGGCGAATTTTTGCTGAATCGTAGCGCGCCAGCAGCTGACCCCCCCACACACCGTATACAATTCGGAGCCGGTTTTTGATCGAACTCTCCTCTCGTCGTATTTGCGATAGGAGGAACAGGAAGGAGAAGAAGACTAAGAAGAAGAAGAAGACTCGAGACGAAGAATAGCGTAGAAGTGGTGTGGTTCCTCGCTGTGGTGTCGTAATCTCGGAGGTTCGATTGAACGGGGTTAGGCGCCCGGCACCATCGAAAAAACTTCGCGTCGAGTTGTGCAGCACCGTGTTCGTATCCCGGCGCTGCTAATTCGCGATCCGTGACATTCCGGTGCAGCGTGTGTTGGTGGTGTTTTGTCAACGACTGGTGCCCGTTGACGAATGGTCCATCGAGTCGTCGCGTCACGGTGAAAAAGTATCCGCGTGTGTGAGAGGCCCCTCCAGTGGATTACAACGAATCATCGGCGTTGTGTTTGCTACCCACGCTAGTGTGCAGTAAGAGCAGGAAGAGAGAGATAGATAGAGCGAGAGAGAGATAGTGAACGAGAGAGCGAGAGAGAGATTCACAGTTCGATTCAGCCGCCGCGAGACCTCGTGAATCCCGAATCCGGCGTGTCGATCGAGACAACAGAGAGCGCGTGGCCAATTACTCGCGCACCGTTACTCGAGCACCGATTAATTGATTAATTAGCCCGCTAATTAATTCGTCGAGTCGCTTGCACCCGTTGCTAGACATATTGGTGTGTATATCGGTCGTTCGCTCGTCTTCTGTTTACGCCGTTGCCGGTCGATCTCTTTCGCGACTCGACTTTCGTCGTTCTAGGTTTCCGGAAACTTGATAAAGTTGAGATCGGGCCGCGATTTTATTGGAAAAAAGAGCGTCGTCGTCGCCGTTGTTGTGTTGTGTTACCGTAAACATATATATATATTGTCGTTGGTTCTATTTGTCCGCGCGAATTACCGCTTCCTAGAGGCCCGATCATCGGCCACGCAAGCGCTTGCAAGCACACGCCAAGCACACACAGACCACCGCGCCTTCTCGTAGATCCTTTGTCCGATTTAGTCGGGATTACCGCGCGCGCTAGCTCGTGAGATCAGCAGTAGGCTCTGTAATTGTGCCACGCGCACCGTGAACGCTTGTCCACGCGAAGAACAATAAACGGTGGTGTTTACGTGACGAAAGTGCAGACGCGGCCCACTCGGTCACTTGCAAAAAGTGAGTAGACCGCCTGTCACGTTTACTATTACCTATGTCCTTTTGCAGAAAGGGAGAGCAAGTGAATGGATAAGAGAGTGAGAGGGAGAGAGAGAAAGAGAGAGAGAGACGCGTGCGTGCATGTGTCACGCTCGATTCGCTTACACGACGCCCATCGTGTACGTTGCCGCTCTATGCACAAGCGATGCCTTGCCGGCATTCATTCAGAACAAAACAACCGGCCCCGTCCATTACCCACGTACCACCGCCGCGTCGTAATTATTCGAACGGACTCGAATGTTCGGAAGATGTTTGATAGCGCTCTAAACATTTAAATTCGCATCGCTCCGAGCGCTCCGCTTGCTCGATTCGTTCGATCTTTGATTTGTGCTCAAGTTTTCGAACTGATCGAGGGTTGCTCTCTCATCGGTGACCGTATCGAGATTATTTTCGATCCTATGGATCGAAATATTTGCTCGAGTGCTTCCATTTTGTTCTTACTAGTTCGAATGTAGATTTTTATCAAACTGTGATTTCTATGCAGTTTTCAATGAAAATCATGGTGATTGAATCATTAATGACCGGTTGAATGTCACAATAGCGTATTTTTACTGTTTGTCTGACATTTCGGGTGCATTTGAATTGTGCAACACATTCTTCAGGAGCTTGTGCATTGTAAACGACAACGTCACGATCATTTTTCCGCATTTCCTTTTTTGCAGTGTCCTTCGCGGTGACCTTGAAACTAACTACCGCTTCGCAGGAGTGTAGAACGATTTCTCTTGATTTTCATGGCAATTTTCATTTAAAACAGTTTTGCGATTTTACAACAGTGGCATACAACAATGTTAAATACAAATTAGAGTGGTTGTGTTGGCATAAGGGTTAATTATACATCTTATGCATGCGAGAGTAGTGATACATGTGTTAGAATGAACAAACAATCCCACAGAAAGTGTTCCATTTTAGATGTTTCTTTACACACATACATAACATTAACAATCGTCATCTTCCTATCTTACAAATATTAAACACTGTTACGCAATTCGTATAACTTTGTTCTTCCTTGAGATTTAAATGGCGGCAGCATAGAATCAGCAGAATTAGAAATCGAGTTCCCACATTTGCGTCACAACGGACAACTTCTCAAACGCGACGTGTACGAGTGATTTCATGCAGTGTAATTAAATTAGCAGTCGTAATAATTAACCTTTAACGGATTTAATTAATGCTTGCCCATTTCAACGTCCGTGTGTATTTTTCCTAACTGTCCTGAAAATCTAGAAAGCGAACCGATAACCAACGAAAGTGTGTCGTGCCTAATAAATCGAGCTCGTGCAATAAATTTCGAAATAGTAGCCAGAGTCAATAAACCGTGCAAACATCCCTATAAGGTCAATCGTAATTAAAGTCTCTGAACAAACGAAATAAATCGTCCCCGCGTGCCAGCCGAGCTGTTAGGAACGATTCAACATACTCGAACGTTTCATTAATTCCTGAGACCGTTCCGAAAACCGGAAGCATATTCGTACCGATCGTTTCACCGGCGGATCATAAATATTATCGAAACGTATCTGTCCACGGAGGGAACGATGATAACACTCCGTGAAAATCAGGGTTCGATGCGGTAAATCTGAGGGAAAGGAAAGGGGGCAGTAAAAAGAGAAGAAGGGGGAGGGGTACAAGAGAGGAACGAAGGGAGAGAGAGAGAGAGAGAGGGCCGGGAATAAAGACGGAAACGGGGAACGGGAGGAAGAACCTGTAGCTAAGGCTGAGCCTGTCCCGCTGACAGAATAGCGATCTATCCGACAGCTCGGTAGATCTTTAATGGTCTTCTTCTCTACTGGATGTACACTGTTTTATACTTTCTTCCAGCTTCTTCTTCTTCTTCCACTCTTCGTTGGTCCCGCGGACCACGCTGCGCCGCGCCGCGCCGCACGTTTCACTCTCGTTCCTTTCCGACTCACGTCGTAAACGTGTCTTTCGTGCAAAAACGCAATAAAGTTCCGCCTTTCCTTCGAGATCAGTCCGGACTGCGGCCCTGAAAGCAGGTGACTCTGCTCCAAACAAGATTCACTCAATGGGGGGTCCTTCGCAATAAAGAAGGAGCACGAGTCTCCGCCATTCTGCGATGGAGGTCGGGCCCTCAGCTCCACGCGGTCCTCAAATGAAATTCGGGCACTTATGCGAGCCCATTGTCATCATCGCCACGTGGAAAACCGTATTAGATACCCCTCTAGTAGACTATTCATCAAAATTGGAACGTTCGTTGTGACACGCGATTCACTTTCTGTGGGACGAAGAGTATCGATCTGCTTGTTGGTGCTCGTAGAATTAATTGGTACAAACATTATCCACCTGTAGCTCGATTTTAACGGAATTTTCATAGATCCTTCAACATCAACCGATCATTCTCAATAACGTAATCTGATACTTTCGTTTGGGATTATTTATAATTTTGAAGGTGTCCGAATCTATCGAACCATGTCAGAAAAGAGCTGAAAAATTTGGCAAATAATTTCTCGTCTCGTAATCTCGCTGATTCGGTGCATCGACCGCGCCAGCCGTCGAGATCTGTAATTAGGGTATCGACGCGACGCGACGGTGTTGTTCGAAAGCGTTATTGAGTGCTGGCTGGGACGCAGAACGGCGGGATAATAGACAGGTGCATACATAGGAACTAAATTGAGCGCGGTTAATGCGAAAAAGTAGTATGAGACTCGGGGAGACAGACGTGACTGCAATAGCCGCGTCTCGACAGAGCGCTCGCGCGCGCCCTTCAGTCTTTTCCCTTCTAGGTTTCCGAGTTTTTCCTTATCTCGGTGTTCGCCTCCATAAAACATCGACGGATGCCGCGCCATTAAAAGCGAGTTCCCTGACTTTGCGAGAACCTAGCCGAATCCCTTAGCGGTCTCGAAATATCTGATAAACGTTTCTTCGTCCACCCCTTTTCGCGTTTCGCGGGGCAACTCTTCGCTTCGCGGCCGGTTCGGAACGATAATCTTCGTGTTTCTTACCGAGACGTCGTGACGGGCGCGTTCTCCATCAGAACAGATTCGTAACGATTACTAATGTATAGCTTCCGAAACGGTTTTTCTGCAACAAGGTGCTCCTCGGGCCCCGACCCATCGGATGTTTCTCTGGCAAACGGAAATTAGCAAGGCGGGGACGATTTAATTTTTGTTCACGCGTCGACTACAAGATGCGTCGTTAAAATTCTACCGGCCGAACGGGACTGCGCCGCGCGCGGTACAAATTAAGTTCAGGTTTCTTCGTTACGATTGTTTCGAGCCCGGTCCCTCGGTCTTTTCGTTCTCGTTTTATTGTCTACGCGGCGGAACCTTCTACGCCCTCGAGGATACCGACGGGGTATATAAGAGTCTTCCTTGAATCGTTAATTAGCCGGAATTCTTGGATTCTAATTACACGCGCAGTTTACGGCTTTATTTAAGCGAAACTGTTCCACCGTTACCCGTAATACCAGCCGATCCCGCCACTAAGCTAGATTGTCGTATCAACGACTCGTCGAGTTATCACCTGCGTAGAATACAGTAGAACTTCGGCAATTTACTACTGAATCTGGTCGGTTATGATCCTGCGACATGTGGAGGGAACGGCGCGGCGGGACTCTACAGACGTTTCAATCTCATTTTAACACCCATCCGTCTATATCGTCAATCGAATAACCGGTTCGTTGTCTTTTATGTTACGATCATTGAAATGATAAAGGTACTACCACGAGAGACGATTGAATAAAATTGAAAAAAACTGGAAAAATTCCATCCTGTTATTTTTATAATGTTACATGTACCAGTCAGTCACATTTAGCGCTTGGTAGATCAGAGTTAATTATTTTTAGTCCACACAATGAATTCTTCAGTCGGAGAATCGTAAATGAATATTTTAGCTCCTCTAAAAGCATTGAAGAACTATTGCACGAATTTGACGGCTTAATTGCTAAGGCTTCCATACCCATGCTTATAACTAGACTCCTGATTTGGTTCATTTATGTAATATGCAGGTAACAAAAATCGGTAATATCGTAATTCTGTATTTATGATTCAGGTGACCGATCCGACATACAGTTTTCTCCTGGAAGTGGTACACAAACGGCCTCAAGATTCAGCTCGACATCATGCCTTGGTTCATCCTCTTTCTTCTTCTGTTAGCTGTGATGGAGGCCTTCCCTCGGGAGGGCACCTGTTCCCGCCTGCCGGACATCTATTGGAACTCCACCAATCCAATGTAAGTCATCCATGGGCCGCAATCCTAACAGGCTAAACACCGTTCTACATTTTTTTCCCGGCGCAATTACCCGCGTGTCCGCGCGCGCACGCGACTGCGAACCGATCCGGGCTCGGCAAACACATCCGGCGCAACGTGAACAAGCGAACGCGATTCGCTGCTCCCGTATATGTGTAGACGTTTATTCGGTAATGTTTGCCGTCGCCTAATATTGTCTCTGTTCTGCTGTACAAACGAACTAGTAACCATTTTTAAGTGTGTACACAACTACTTTAAGTTGCGGCGCCGTGCACGATACAAAGCAAAGACTACGGAACTACGTGTAGCTGCATCCACGAATGGAGACGTGTGTGAAAGCCCCTAACATGAACGAAACAGAAAAACTCCGGGATGGAAACGGGACAATCGTGTTGTTGATAAAACGAGAGAGAAAGAGAGAGCCAGACGTCGCGTAAATAATACTTTCCCGGAAGGAATTCGCCGAATTCTCCGGAATCTCGCATAAGTTCCTTGTCCGGGAAGCAGATTTTCGGTGGTAGCGTGTATGCCTGAACGTTGCCAGTCGCCGGAGCCATCGTATTTACCGAAAACATTACCCCCCCGTTTCACTGGTGCTTGCGAAGAATGCAAGCTCCGTTTAATCTCATCCGAGATATTACCGTGAATGTCCTTGTTCCGAATGGGAGACGACCGCATTTCCACGTTGAGGCATTCCACGAATGGTAACGCGTTTCCGAGCAGAAAGACCTCGAGGTTTCCCGTTGGTAGCTACCGCCACCGCGGCAGGTATATCCTCGGCCAGGCCGCTATAACGATCGCTCGATCTTTATCACTGTTTATCCCGGCATAACGGGGCATCCCTGTCGGAAATTATTTGCCGATCCCCGAGCACACAACCACCCCTCTCTCTGTATCTTCATCGAAACTGATTCTCCCTTTCTATTACACTTCCACGTTCTTGCCGCGGCCGGCCGTTTTATTTTTCCTTCGATCTGCTTCCTGCGTTGTTCGCTCGTTGCTCGCGGCAATTGTTATCTTCAATCTCACTTTCCTGCAGCCGGCCGATCCGAGAACACGCTGCACTCTTCTCTCGGCTAAATATAATAAGCTCGGGAAACGTCGAAAGAAACGTAGGGGGCTGGAAAATGTGTTTGCTTGGATTCTCCGCGGAAAAATACCGTTAAAATGTAGAACGAAGTTTCCCGGCTCGGTTCGCAGGAACACCGAGTTGTGTAGATCCTTTGCTCTTCCGTCGCATAATGTTCATCATAGTTGCTTCAGTTAGTGGGTCATCGAGTAAGGATGCGTTCTATGTATTTGTTCAGAGCGTAGTGGTCTTTCAACGAACAATTTTGTTGAAGGAATGAAGCAAAACTGGAAGCAATGTCTCTAAAGGATCAAGGGCTTGGAAACTGTTACGGTATCAATTTCGTCGGGATAAAAGTTCTCTCTGTCTTAATCAAAGCCTTCGCGTAACGACTCTAAAAAGTTATTTCCGGAACCGTTTCAAGACTTGAGCGGATCCGCGCAGTAACTGTTTCCGGGGAGGGTTGAAAAGGTTTCCGAAGATCTGGGAATTATTCAAAACTTGTCAAGGCCCACTTTATCCCCGGTAAGTGTCGGGACACTTATGGCCGGGGGGGGGGTGGGTGGGGGTGGGCTTTTATGGTCGTTGAATGGGGAGTTTCGGAGGCCGATTCCCTGACCTTTCTCTCCGGCTTTTATTTCCCCCGGTTCGAAGCATTTCGTCAGCAACAGGGAACTGCCGCGCCGCGTCGCGTCTCGATCGTGATGTATCGCCGCGATATTTCTTTCCCTCGAGTCGGCGATACTCGCGCGACCAAGCTGCCGTACGTGTGGATTTTTACTCTTTCCGTTCGATCGGTTTCCTTTTTCTCCCTTTCCCTCTTTCGAGTATACCGCGGAGGGTGGATAGGAGAGAAAAAAAGAATAGAGGAATTGAAAGCCGAACGAGAAAGGTCCGGCCGTGTTCACGCCCCTGCCGGCTTCAGGATGTACGTGCGATGCTGCGGCCGACTCCCTCTCTCTCCTGCTCTCTCCCAGCTATACGGCATTATAAATGTACCGGGTGTGCTGAGCCGAACTTCCAAAATCGATTTACCTAACCGCGTTTCG